>NW_027447404.1:300000-442500 GCF_038048845.1 Mixophyes fleayi | reverse complement strand
TGGATCTTAATTGCCTTTTGAAATTACTGTTATGTTTTAAAACAACAATTCTTCTGGTATTAATTTTTTTATGACTTATTGTTTCCAAGTTGGAAAAATAGTTTCATTAATTATTACATTTTTATATAATATAATGATGTTAGTCCATCAGTATCAGTATACATAATTTTAAGGTTGGATATGGATAGCTTCATTTCTTTTACTTATATTGTGCCATTTAAAAACTCTACTTTTTCTTTATATATTGATCTAATAGATCTAACTTATCTGAATGTTATCATCATCAACATCATCAACATTTATTTATATAGCGCCAGCAAATTCCGTAGCGCTTTACAATTGGGAACAAACATTAATAAAACAATACTGGGTAATACATACAGACAGAGAGGTAAGAGAACCCTGCTCACAGCTCACAATCTATAAGACAATGGGAGTTAGAAACACAAGGACATGTGCTACATCATATTGCACAATGGACCAGCCAGACTGCAAAGGTAAAAGTATTGACTGGGCTGTGTGTGTTGCAATGTTGGTCAGAGGGTTGTTGTCTTGCGTTAGCTGTGCAGAGGGTGGTAATAGGGCAATCTAAGGAGATTAAGATGGTGGTCGAGCAATATCATAAACTTGTCTGAAGAGGTGGGTGTTCAGAAAACGCTGTAATGTAATGGCTTTTTTAGATGTTGTTTGGCAAACTCTAATCTGGTCTTCCTGTTTTTGTGGCTCACAAATGGTTTAGATGTTGGTCCATTTTTTTTCTTTTTTTTTGGTGTGAATATTTTCTTCGTTTTTATGTAACTTTGGATTCAAAAGTTTTAATCATCTTTTGTGTTTAGTTTTTTTTTTTTCTTACATGTCCTTGTTTGGTAGTTTAACATCCCAACCCTCCCCCCCAAATACCCAAGCTTAAAACATCGAGAGTGAGGTACGGGGAGAGCAATACAGGGGAGCAAGGGAGTGAAAAATGTCCCTCCCCCCCATAACCTTCCCCAAAAAGATAAAGCCCTTCCCTTGTCCCGTCCACAAATGGTTAAAGCATCACAGCGAGAGTTCTTGAGAGTGTTGTCATCACCCCCCAAGTATTACAAAGTTCAAGTCATTGGTGGAGAGGTGCTATATACCCCCATATGAAATAAAATTCCCAAAATCTCTATGTACACACACGTAGTACATGCATGTGTGACAGGAGAGCAGGCATTGCCTCTGTTTGGTTCCTTAAGTCTCGGAACTTTTGGTTATATTCAGTTTTTTCTTCCCCTCCCCCTGTTCATTGGTTTATTGTTCATTCGTTCCCTCTCCCCCAATCGGGGAGCTTGGATTCAGAGTTTAGACAGGGAGAAGTCACTCTTGTTTTGGCACCAGGATCAGGAAATGCAGAAAAGCTTTGGGTTCTCAGTATTTCTATGCAGAGGTTTAAGGGTTTTCTTTTTCTTTTTGGCCTGTGTTGTGATGTATTTCTTTGTGTATACTTCCCTGCTAGAGAGACACAGATATAAGCTAGAGAAACAGTCATGTGAGCAGGACAGTGTCAATCCAGCAGGTTAAAGGGTGAGGAAGCATTCTTGAGTGAGGGAATGCTTAATTTGTAACAGACAGACACAAAAAGGGAGACACTGAGAATAAGAGAAATACACAGGAAGGAAACACAAACACTCTAGGAGGCAAATGAAAACAAACACAGCAGGTAAATTAAAAGAGACAGCCCGAAAGCGTGTCTGTAGTGTGAGACAGCTAGAGAGTATCTCTATAAAGCCATGAGCACAGAGGTAGCAGACAACAGACACACTCCTCAGACACTTGCGTCCAATGTGCTAACATATACAAAACCTTTTATTTTATATGTTACAAATGCAATTGCTATGAAGCATCATCAAAGTTGCATAACCTACCTAATCCAGCAGGAACTTCCCTATATATGTACAAAAAAGAAATAAAATTTATATTTGGAATAATACACCCTAGTTTATGGCCCGAGCGACAACTAATTCTCAATAAGCGTCTGCGAATCATCTGTAAACCTCTAATTACAAGCGGTTTGCTTTCTCGGGTGATCATCATCATCTGCTACTTACACTTGCCCTGACCACTCTCAAATAAAATTGTTTTTCCAGCCATATCTGCGACTATGTTCAAGTCTGATTCCAAACGCAATTGCTCGAACATGCCTTTACTGTACATTCCCTACATTAGCACACCCCTTCCCTTCCCTGTTATGTAAAGAGTCGTAAGTGCAAAAAAGTCGCAAGCCTGCATAGCCGAAGTTCCATACATTTACTGTCTAAGGCAGCATGTAAAATAACGCCAAGATACTCTACACAGACAGGCATCTCACTTGAAGACCAGTCAATATGCATTTCCTACCGCAGTCACTGAATGAGAAAAGGATGTCAGTACCCGGCATCAGCATAGGGGACCTGGTTATGTTGCAATGAAGCCATGGCTATGTCACAATGGGGGCTTGGCCTCTCCCCCTTAGGGCTGCCTAGCACTGTAAATAGGCTGTCCATTAGAAACCTCCCTTCCCATTCACCGCTGTGGGACAAATATGTCCCGGGGTGAGGCAACGGAACATAGCCCTAAAATCTGTACTATCTGCCCGAAATTGAGGCAGTTGGGAGGTATGAACAAAGCATTAGATGATTGTCATGCATTCAGGTCATTTCTTCATTGCCGTACAAAAACAACGCTTTTTTACACTTCTGTCTCACTTTCTCTTAGAAACAATGATTTACATCAATCCTTTTACATAATTCTTGTTTCTCAAGACATTTCTAACATTGCCCACAATTATCAACTTTCTAAGTCTTTCTGAGCAAGAGAAATCGCAAAACATAATCATTTCTTCATTGCCGTACAAAAACAACGCTTTTTTACACTCCTGTCTCACTTTCTCTTGAAAACAATGACTTACATCAATCCTTTTACATAATTCTTGTTTCTCATGACATTTCTAACATTGCCCACAATTATCAACTTTCTAAGTCTTTCTGAGCAAGAGAAATTCGCAAAACATAGTCATTTCTTCATTGCCGTCCAAAACAACGCTTTTTTACACTCCTGTCTCACTTTCTCTTGGAAACAATGACTTACATCAATCCTTTTACATAATGTTTGTTTCTCATGACATTTCTAACATTGCCCACAATTATCAACTTTCTAAGTCTTTCTTAGCAAGAGAAATCGCAAAACATAGTCATTTCTTCATTGCCGTACAAAAACAACGCTTTTTTACACTCCTGTCTCACTTTCTCTTGAAAACAATGACTTACATCAATCCTTTTACATAATTCTTGTTTCTCATGACATTTCTAACATTGCCCACAATTATCAACTTTCTAAGTCTTTCTGAGCAAGAGAAATCGCAAAACATAGTCATTTCTTCATTGCCGTACAAAAACAACGCTTTTTTGCATTCCAGTCTCACTTTCTCTTGGAAGCAATGATTTACAGCAATCATTTTACATAATTCTTGTTTCTCATGACATTTCTAACATTGCCCACAATTATCAACTTTCTAAGTCTTTCTGAGCAGGAGAAATTGCAAAACATAGTCATTTCTTCATTGCCGTACAAAAACAATGCTTTTTTACACTCCTGTCTCACTTTCTCTTGGAAACAATGACTTACATCAATCCTTTTACATAATTCTTGTTTCTCATGACATTTCTAACATTACCCACAATTATCAACTTTCTAAGTCTTTCTGAGCAAGAGAAATCGCAAAACATAGTCATTTCTTCATTGCCGTACAAAAACAACGCTTTTTTACACTCCTGTCTCACTTTCTCTTGGAAATAATGACTTACATCAATTGTTTTACATAATTCTTGTTTCTCATGACATTTCTAACATTGCCCACAATTATCAACTTTCTAAGTCTTTCTTAGCAAGAGAAATCACAAAACATAGTCATTTCTTCATTGCCGTACAAAAACAACGCTTTTTTACACTCCTGTCTCACTTTCTCTTGAAAACAATGACTTAAATCAATCCTTTCACATAATTCTTGTTTCTCATGACATTTCTAACATTGCCCACAATTATCAACTTTCCAAGTCTTTCTGAGCAAGAGAAATCGCAAAACATAGTCATTTCTTCATTGCCGTACAAAAACAACGCTTTTTTACACTCCTGTCTCACTTTCTCTTGGAAACAATGACTTACATCAATCCTTTTACATAATGTTTGTTTCTCATGACATTTCTAACATTGCCCACAATTATCAACTTTCTAAGTCTTTCTGAGCAAGAGAAATCACAAAACATAGTCATTTCTTCATTGCCGTACAAAAACAATGCTTTTTTGCACTCTTGTCTCACTTTTTCTTGGAAACAATGACTTACATCAATCCTTTTACATAATTCTTGTTTCTCATGACATTTCTAACATTGCCCACAATTATCAACTTTCTAAGTCTTTCTGAGCAAGAGAAATCGCAAAACATAGTCATTTCTTCATTGCCGTACAAAAACAACGCTTTTTTACACTCCTGTCTCACTTTCTCTTAGAAACAATGATTTACATCAATCCTTTTACATAATTCTTGTTTCTCAAGACATTTCTAACATTGCCCACAATTATCAACTTTCTAAGTCTTTCTGAGCAAGAGAAATCGCAAAACATAATCATTTCTTCATTGCCGTACAAAAACAACGCTTTTTTACACTCCTGTCTCACTTTCTCTTGAAAACAATGACTTACATCAATCCTTTTACATAATTCTTGTTTCTCATGACATTTCTAACATTGCCCACAATTATCAACTTTCTAAGTCTTTCTTAGCAAGAGAAATCGCAAAACATAGTCATTTCTTCATTGCCGTACAAAAACAACGCTTTTTTACACTCCTGTCTCACTTTCTCTTGAAAACAATGACTTACATCAATCCTTTTACATAATTCTTGTTTCTCATGACATTTCTAACATTGCCCACAATTATCAACTTTCTAAGTCTTTCTGAGCAGGAGAAATCGCAAAACATAGTCATTTCTTCATTGCCGTACAAAAACAATGCTTTTTTGCACTCTTGTCTCACTTTTTCTTGGAAACAATGACTTACATCAATCCTTTTACATAATTCTTGTTTTTCATGACATTTCTAACATTGCCCACAATTATCAACTTTCTAAGTCTTTCTGAGCAGGAGAAATCGCAAAACATAGTCATTTCTTCATTGCCGTACAAAAACAACGCTTTTTTACACTCCTGTCTCACTTTCTCTTGAAAACAATGACTTACATCAATCCTTTTACATAATTCTTGTTTCTCAGGACATTTCTAACATTGCCCACAATTATCAACTTTCTAAGTCTTTCTGAGCAAGAGAAATCGCAAAACAGTCATTTCTTCATTGCCGTCCAAAAACAACGCTTTTTTACACTCCGGTCTCCCTTTCTCTTGGAAACAATTACTTACATCAATTCTTTTACATAATTCTTGTTTCCAAGAATTATGTAAAAGAATTGATGTAAGTCATTGTTTCCAAGAGAAAGGGAGACAGGAGTGTAAAAAAGCGTTGTTTTTGGACGGCAATGAAGAAAAGACTATGTTTTGCGATTTCTCCTGCTCAGAAAGACTTAGAAAGTTTATAATTGTGGGCAATGTTAGAAATGTCATGAGAAACAAGAATTATGTAAAAGGATTGATGTAAATCATTGTTTCTAAGAGAAAGTGAGACAGGAATGCAAAAAAGCGTTGTTTTTGGACGGCAATGAAGAAATGACTATGTTTTGCAATTTCTCCTGCTCAGACAGACTTAGAAAGTTGATAATTGTGGGCAATGTTAGAAATGTCATGAGAAACAAGAATTATGTAAAAGTGTTGATGTAAATCATTGTTTACAAGAGAAAGTGAGACAGGAATGCAAAAAAGCGTTGTTTTTGGACGGCAATGAAGAAATGACTATGTTTTGCGATTTCTCCTGCTCAGACAGACTTAGAAAGTTGATAATTGTGGGCAATGTTAGAAATGTCATGAGAAACAAGAATTATGTAAAAGTGTTGATGTAAATCATTGTTTACAACAGAAAGTGAGACAGGAATGCAAAAAAGCGTTGTTTTTGGACGGCAATGAAGAAATGACTATGTTTTGCAATTTCTCCTGCTCAGAAAGACTTAGAAAGTTGATAATTGTGGGCAATGTTAGAAATGTCATGAGAAACAAGAATTATGTAAAAGTGTTGATGTAAATCATTGTTTACAAGAGAAAGTGAGACAGGAATGCAAAAAAGCGTTGTTTTTGGACGGCAATGAAGAAATGACTATGTTTTGCGATTTCTCCTGCTCAGACAGACTTAGAAAGTTGATAATTGTGGGCAATGTTAGAAATGTCATGAGAAACAAGAATTATGTAAAAGTGTTGATGTAAATCATTGTTTACAACAGAAAGTGAGACAGGAATGCAAAAAAGCGTTGTTTTTGGACGGCAATGAAGAAATGACTATGTTTTGCGATTTCTCGTGCTCAGAAAGACTTAGAAAGTTGATAATTGTGGGCAATGTTAGAAATGTCATGAGAAACAAGAATTATGTAAAAGGATTGATGTAAATCATTGTTTCTAAGAGAAAGTGAGACAGGAATGCAAAAAAGCGTTGTTTTTGGACGGCAATGAAGAAATGACTATGTTTTTCGATTTCTCCTGCTCAGAAAGACTTAGAAAGTTGATAATTGTGGGCAATGTTAGAAATGTCATGAGAAACAAGAATTATGTAAAAGGATTGATGAAAATCATTGTTTCTAAGAGAAAGTGAGACAGGAATGCAAAAAAGCGTTGTTTTTGTACGGCAATGAAGAAATGACTATGTTTTGTGATTTCTCCTGCTCAGAAAGACTTAGAAAGTTGATAATTGTGGGCAATGTTAGAAATGTCATGAGAAACAAGAATTATGTAAAAGGATTGATGAAAATCATTGTTTCTAAGAGAAAGTGAGACAGGAATGCAAAAAAGCGTTGTTTTTGTACGGCAATGAAGAAATGACTATGTTTTGCAATTTCTCCTGCTCAGAAAGACTTAGAAAGTTGATAATTGTGGGCAATGTTAGAAATGTCATGAGAAACAAGAATTATGTAAAAGGATTGATGTAAATCATTGTTTCTAAGAGAAAGTGAGACAGGAATGCAAAAAAGCGTTGTTTTTGGACGGCAATGAAGAAATGACTATGTTTTGTGATTTCTCTTGCTCAGAAAGACTTAGAAAGTTGATAATTGTAGGCAATGTTAGAAATGTCATGAGAAACAAGAATTATGTAAAAGGATTGATGTAAATCATTGTTTCTAAGAGAAAGTGAGACAGGAATGCAAAAAAGCGTTGTTTTTGGACGGCAATGAAGAAATGACTATGTTTTGCAATTTCTCCTGCTCAGAAAGACTTAGAAAGTTGATAATTGTGGGCAATGTTAGAAATGTCATGAGAAACAAGAATTATGTAAAAGGATTGATGTAAATCATTGTTTCTAAGAGAAAGTGAGACAGGAATGCAAAAAAGCGTTGTTTTTGGACGGCAATGAAGAAATGACTATGTTTTGTGATTTCTCCTGCTCAGAAAGACTTAGAAAGTTGATAATTGTAGGCAATGTTAGAAATGTCATGAGAAACAAGAATTATGTAAAAGGATTGATGTAAATCATTGTTTCTAAGAGAAAGTGAGACAGGAATGCAAAAAAGCGTTGTTTTTGGACGGCAATGAAGAAATGACTATGTTTTGCAATTTCTCCTGCTCAGAAAGACTTAGAAAGTTGATAATTGTGGGCAATGTTAGAAATGTCATGAGAAACAAGAATTATGTAAAAGTGTTGATGTAAATCATTGTTTACAAGAGAAAGTGAGACAGGAATGCAAAAAAGCGTTGTTTTTGGACGGCAATGAAGAAATGACTATGTTTTGCGATTTCTCCTGCTCAGACAGACTTAGAAAGTTGATAATTGTGGGCAATGTTAGAAATGTCATGAGAAACAAGAATTATGTAAAAGTGTTGATGTAAATCATTGTTTACAAGAGAAAGTGAGACAGGAATGCAAAAAAGCGTTGTTTTTGGACGGCAATGAAGAAATGACTATGTTTTGCGATTTCTCCTGCTCAGACAGACTTAGAAAGTTGATAATTGTGGGCAATGTTAGAAATGTCATGAGAAACAAGAATTATGTAAAAGTGTTGATGTAAATCATTGTTTACAACAGAAAGTGAGACAGGAATGCAAAAAAGCGTTGTTTTTGGACGGCAATGAAGAAATGACTATGTTTTGCAATTTCTCCTGCTCAGAAAGACTTAGAAAGTTGATAATTGTGGGCAATGTTAGAAATGTCATGAGAAACAAGAATTATGTAAAAGGATTGATGTAAATCATTGTTTCTAAGAGAAAGTGAGACAGGAATGCAAAAAAGCGTTGTTTTTGGACGGCAATGAAGAAATGACTATGTTTTTCGATTTCTCCTGCTCAGAAAGACTTAGAAAGTTGATAATTGTGGGCAATGTTAGAAATGTCATGAGAAACAAGAATTATGTAAAAGGATTGATGAAAATCATTGTTTCTAAGAGAAAGTGAGACAGGAATGCAAAAAAGCGTTGTTTTTGGACGGCAATGAAGAAATGACTATGTTTTGCGATTTCTCCTGCTCAGAAAGACTTTGAAAGTTGATCATTGTGGGCAATGTTAGAAATGTCATGAGAAACAAGAATTATGTAAAAGAATTGATGTAAATCATTGTTTCTAAGAGAAAGTGAGACAGGAATGCAAAAAAGCGTTGTTTTTGGACGGAAATGAAGAAATGACTATGTTTTGCGATTTCTCGTGCTCAGAAAGACTTAGAAAGTTGATAATTGTGGGCAATGTTAGAAATGTCATGAGAAACAAGAATTATGTAAAAGGATTGATGAAAATCATTGTTTCTAAGAGAAAGTGAGACAGGAATGCAAAAAAGCGTTGTTTTTGTACGGCAATGAAGAAATGACTATGTTTTGTGATTTCTCCTGCTCAGAAAGACTTAGAAAGTTGATAATTGTGGGCAATGTTAGAAATGTCATGAGAAACAAGAATTATGTAAAAGGATTGATGTAAATCATTGTTTCTAAGAGAAAGTGAGACAGGAATGCAAAAAAGCGTTGTTTTTGGACGGCAATGAAGAAATGACTATGTTTTGTGATTTCTCCTGCTCAGAAAGACTTGGAAAGTTGATAATTGTAGGCAATGTTAGAAATGTCATGAGAAACAAGAATTATGTAAAAGGATTGATGTAAATCATTGTTTCTAAGAGAAAGTGAGACAGGAATGCAAAAAAGCGTTGTTTTTGGACGGCAATGAAGAAATGACTATGTTTTGCAATTTCTCCTGCTCAGAAAGACTTAGAAAGTTGATAATTGTGGGCAATGTTAGAAATGTCATGAGAAACAAGAATTATGTAAAAGGATTGATGTAAATCATTGTTTCTAAGAGAAAGTGAGACAGGAATGCAAAAAAGCGTTGTTTTTGGACGGCAATGAAGAAATGACTATGTTTTGTGATTTCTCCTGCTCAGAAAGACTTAGAAAGTTGATAATTGTAGGCAATGTTAGAAATGTCATGAGAAACAAGAATTATGTAAAAGGATTGATGTAAATCATTGTTTCTAAGAGAAAGTGAGACAGGAATGCAAAAAAGCGTTGTTTTTGGACGGCAATGAAGAAATGACTATGTTTTGCAATTTCTCCTGCTCAGAAAGACTTAGAAAGTTGATAATTGTGGGCAATGTTAGAAATGTCATGAGAAACAAGAATTATGTAAAAGGATTGATGTAAATCATTGTTTCTAAGAGAAAGTGAGACAGGAATGCAAAAAAGCGTTGTTTTTGGACGGCAATGAAGAAATGACTATGTTTTGTGATTTCTCCTGCTCAGAAAGACTTAGAAAGTTGATAATTGTAGGCAATATTAGAAATTTCATGAGAAACAAGAATTATGTAAAAGGATTGATGTAAATCATTGTTTCTAAGAGAAAGTGAGACAGGAATGCAAAAAAGCGTTGTTTTTGGACGGCAATGAAGAAATGACTATGTTTTGCAATTTCTCCTGCTCAGAAAGACTTAGAAAGTTGATAATTGTGGGCAATGTTAGAAATGTCATGAGAAACAAGAATTATGTAAAAGAATTGATGTAAATCATTGTTTCTAAGAGAAAGTGAGACAGGAATGCAAAAAAGCGTTGTTTTTGGACGGAAATGAAGAAATGACTATGTTTTGCGATTTCTCGTGCTCAGAAAGACTTAGAAAGTTGATAATTGTGGGCAATGTTAGAAATGTCATGAGAAACAAGAATTATGTAAAAGGATTGATGAAAATCATTGTTTCTAAGAGAAAGTGAGACAGGAATGCAAAAAAGCGTTGTTTTTGTACGGCAATGAAGAAATGACTATGTTTTGTGATTTCTCCTGCTCAGAAAGACTTAGAAAGTTGATAATTGTGGGCAATGTTAGAAATGTCATGAGAAACAAGAATTATGTAAAAGGATTGATGTAAATCATTGTTTCTAAGAGAAAGTGAGACAGGAATGCAAAAAAGCGTTGTTTTTGGACGGCAATGAAGAAATGACTATGTTTTGTGATTTCTCCTGCTCAGAAAGACTTAGAAAGTTGATAATTGTAGGCAATGTTAGAAATGTCATGAGAAACAAGAATTATGTAAAAGGATTGATGTAAATCATTGTTTCTAAGAGAAAGTGAGACAGGAATGCAAAAAAGCGTTGTTTTTGGACGGCAATGAAGAAATGACTATGTTTTGTGATTTCTCCTGCTCAGAAAGACTTAGAAAGTTGATAATTGTAGGCAATGTTAGAAATGTCATGAGAAACAAGAATTATGTAAAAGGATTGATGTAAATCATTGTTTCTAAGAGAAAGTGAGACAGGAATGCAAAAAAGCGTTGTTTTTGGACGGCAATGAAGAAATGACTATGTTTTGTGATTTCTCCTGCTCAGAAAGACTTAGAAAGTTGATAATTGTAGGCAATGTTAGAAATGTCATGAGAAACAAGAATTATGTAAAAGGATTGATGTAAATCATTGTTTCTAAGAGAAAGTGAGACAGGAATGCAAAAAAGCGTTGTTTTTGGACGGCAATGAAGAAATGACTATGTTTTGTGATTTCTCCTGCTCAGAAAGACTTAGAAAGTTGATAATTGTAGGCAATGTTAGAAATGTCATGAGAAACAAGAATTATGTAAAAGGATTGATGTAAATCATTGTTTCTAAGAGAAAGTGAGACAGGAATGCAAAAAAGCGTTGTTTTTGGACGGCAATGAAGAAATGACTATGTTTTGCAATTTCTCCTGCTCAGAAAGACTTAGAAAGTTGATAATTGTGGGCAATGTTAGAAATGTCATGAGAAACAAGAATTATGTAAAAGTGTTGATGTAAATCATTGTTTACAAGAGAAAGTGAGACAGGAATGCAAAAAAGCGTTGTTTTTGGACGGCAATGAAGAAATGACTATGTTTTGCGATTTCTCCTGCTCAGACAGACTTAGAAAGTTGATAATTGTGGGCAATGTTAGAAATGTCATGAGAAACAAGAATTATGTAAAAGTGTTGATGTAAATCATTGTTTACAACAGAAAGTGAGACAGGAATGCAAAAAAGCGTTGTTTTTGTACGGCAATGAAGAAATGACTGTTTTGCGATTTCTCGTGCTCAGAAAGACTTAGAAAGTTGATAATTGTGGGCAATGTTAGAAATGTCATGAGAAACAAGAATTATGTAAAAGGATTGATGTAAATCATTGTTTCTAAGAGAAAGTGAGACAGGAATGCAAAAAAGCGTTGTTTTTGGACGGCAATGAAGAAATGACTATGTTTTGCAATTTCTCGTGCTCAGAAAGACTTAGAAAGTTGATAATTGTGGGCAATGTTAGAAATGTCATGAGAAACAAGAATTATGTAAAAGGATTGATGAAAATCATTGTTTCTAAGAGAAAGGTCGCGGCTGCTGTATAGTACAGTGCCGCTATGGTGGGCACTTAATCTGCGGAGGGGGGGGGTTTCTGGACCCAGAAACCCCCCCTGCGTGCGCCACTGCATATGATGGGATATAATATGTCACATGACTGCTTCTTCTGCAGCAGAGGATCAACTATTTTCAAGCAAGTTCATATTATTGTTACTATTATTATTGTAAAAAACTAACACTAGGTTCTGGCTGCTGACCAAATTCTATTGTAACAATTACAAATGATACATTTCAGCTGTAATCTCCAACTAATAGTTAGATTAGAAATAACTTTGTATTTTCTATCAGAAAGAAATCAATGACAAATTAGATTAAAAAATAAATAAAATAATATAGATACTTGCAAAACGCACGCTATTCACAACCGAGTAGGTCACTCAGTTGAACTATGTACAAGAGTTGTTTGTTTAATCGTGTGTTACTATGTGACCTTGACATTACCAAAGTCTCAATGTATTGTTGTTTTGTATATTGTACTGCTTTTCAAAACTAAACTAAATAAAGTGATGTTAAAATAAAGAAATTAATAAAAATTTAGCATTTCCACAAGGCTAGGGGTGGAGATAAGGATCCCACTGCTTCCTCTGTCCCAGCCTGCTCCTGCTCTCTCTCTCTTTTCCAATCCCTTCCCACTGATTGCAGGAGGAAGAGCAGTGTGACACAAATCACCATGTGGTTCCTCCTGCAGCCACTAGTGGGAGCACTGTGAATGGTAGTGAAAGTAGAGTAGCTACAACAGGAGGATTCTTCTCCCTCCCCTGTACGCCTTCTCATGCTATAGGTCACTGCGCTCCTTTGTGTCTAACCGCATTATGAGGAGTGGCTCTTGAAGACAATGCGGAGCCTCAGGAAGAACAGAGCTGAAGAATGTCCGTAAGTCTAATACCTTTAACGGCAACATATATATGTCTCTGGTACAAGTAGAGTTACAGTAGAATAGCAGCACCCAATCCTGTAGCCAGATTTAGCTAATGAGGATGGTTTTGTTATATAATTTTACATCACCAGACACCCTTCCACTGCTGGACAATTTTTAATACTGCATGTCGTCCCTCCTATGCAGCTAATTAGACTAACAAACACTGGGGTAACATGTGTTACTATCATCTCAGACCAGCCTAAAGCATTGTGCAAATTCCTGCACCCTATGTGAACCTATAGGAGCAAACCCTTTGTTTCACTGCGCACACTTGTCATAAATAACACTGTGTAACTATAACATCTGATAAATAGTTGCCTATAACACAACATTTGTAATGAATAATACCTTTAATCACATTAGGTTTGTTCACACACAGTCACGCAATATCTTTAAACACTGACACACATTAAGTCAAGCAAACAATAACATATATTCATTATTTAGTAATGTTAGAGGAGTTTGTACTTTTATCCTGGTTTAGGATGAAGAATGTGATGATAGAGGAATATGCAGGCACACCGGATGATAACAAATATTCCTTTTATGTTCTGTCTCCAGAATATGTCAGTACTGGTTTATCTGAAGCCATTAAAGTTGTAGTATCTGTGATGCTGGGAATAACGATGGTCTGTATAGAATGGTTATGGACAGATCATCATCATCATCATCACCATTTATTCATATAGCGCCACTAATTCCGCAGCGCTGTACAGAGAACTCACTCACATCAGTCCCTGCCCCATTGGGGCTTACAGTCTAAATTCCCTAACAAACACACACACACAGACTATGGTAAATTTGTTAGCAGCCAATTAACCAACCAGTATGTTTTTGGAGTGTGGGAGGAAACCGGAGCACACGGAGGAAACCCACGCAAACACGGGGAGAACATACAAACTCCACACAGACAAGGCCATGGCCGGGAATTGAACTCATGACCCCAGCGCTGTGAGGCAGAAGTGCTAACCACTGAGGCACCGTGCTGCCCAGATGGACAGATGCAGCTATATAACCTTATCTTATGACTGTATAGTACAGTGTGTCGGTGCTCTGTATGGTAGTATGGATGAGAACTCTAGGGGAATGACTTCTTCAAGTTATATATCGCCCAACAGCCCAGATTTTCAAGTTGGAAAACTTGCAGTAAATTCTTGAGCTTTAGATTAGACTAAATAATCGAGTGAAAATCGAGAAAGGGAAACAGTTTCATCCATGTTCAAGCTCATTGTTCTACCTTGTTTAGCGTTGTTAATGGGTTTTCTTTAAGCTTACTTGAAAATCAACCGTGAATGCAATCATTAAATGTGAAATTGGTGGCAGAGCTGGTGCGAGAGTTGGACCAGACTGAGCCGTCTGATTGTACGCAACCAGAATTTGAGGCCAAGGAACAGGCCAAACTTAAGATGGTTAGAATGATTAAAGTCTCTTGTCCTAACTCTGAAACTTTCCTTGGTTTTTAATAAAACTGAAATCTTGCCTTGCCAAAGGGGCACGATTGACACCGGAGGTATGTAGTTAGGGGACTAATCCTTAAAGGGCATCTCCTTTAAGGTCCTTTAAGTTTTCTATCAACATTCTCTTGCAAGGAATGACTCTTTACTGTTCAAGCTTTCAGCAACAAGAGTCTTCAGACAGTCAATGGGTATATTACCTAAACTGCAGGTTTTAAAAAGTGGAGATGTTGCCTATAGCAACCAATCAGATTCTAGCTGTCATTTATTTAGTACATTCTACAAGATGACAGTTAGAATCTGATTCGCTGCTATAGGCAACATCTCCACTTTTTCAAACCCACAGTTTAGTAAATCTAGCCCTTGATGAAGTGGTCTAGCTAATATATATGATGCTCATTATTCTGAATGTTTCACAATATTATTCTTATTTTTCTTTTCTACTTATTTGTATTTCTTAATTCCCATTTTTGTACTTATAATTATTTACAATAGACATCTATAAATCCCATTCATTTTTAATTTCTTGACTGTGTGCATCACCTCTGTCCTTGTTCTCCTCTGCACTATGTGGATTTCCTGTTATGTTTTGAAGTTTGTAATTTAGTAGCCCTTCTGGTGTTTCTGCTTTATTAATGTCTTTTAGGGGGAAAAGGTCTCTATTTACCGCAGGCAACACACCAGCTGTGGCCTCACCGGTGACCAATAAAGTGGCAATATATCCTCCACCTTCCTGCTGCTAATACCTAATTCCTATACAGCCAAGAATTCTGCTTTTCCCTGATTTATAGCACTGCTCTCTGCCCTTCCTGTCTCCTGGCATTATAACTCCTAGACCCTTTTCCTCTGTGATTCTTGACATTAAATCACCATTCATTCTATATTCCAGGAAACAGAATATAAATAGTTCCATAGTAAGGTTGAAAAAAAGACAGTCCGTAAAGATCTTTCTTGTATACATGCTAACTGTGTTGATCCAGAAGAAGGCAGACACCAATTAGCCAGTTGCCAATTTAACCTCACATGGGAAATTACCACAATACTATATATAATACTTAATTGCCTGGATCAATCATCCCCATACTGTCCTACACTAATTGTAGCGCCAATCATAGGCAACTTATCTTCTGAAAAATAATACCCACTCTTTTATGTGATTAGAATGATGCAGGTACGGGATCTTTGATCCGGAATACTTCATACTTCAATACTGCCGTTTTCTGAACAGCAACAATTATTTCCTTTCTTTCTGGTTTACAGAGAATTCTAGATAGCAGATATCTGAATTAAAGATCCAATAGCTGTATATGCAAATAGCCACATCTGGCAACTCTCGGGGTTTGACCCTCAATATTTATAATGCAATATGATGTATAGGTGAGGTGACCATGTTCCTGAACAGTCCCCATGCCTGTACGCCAACAGTGACAGCCGGCGGATCTGGCGAAACAGCCAGGAAGCATTGTGTTCTGATCCTGACTCTGTGATCCGTACAAACAGCATTCAAGGGTAAATGTTGCTTGTACAATACAGAAGTATCAGTGCTTCATAAACTCTCTATAAGCGTTAGTAAAATATATATATTTGGTATCCCTATGCTTGGGCGAATCAGACAAATACATTGCAGGATTCTCTAGGATTGTCCTAAAAGCACCCAACATAAGATCCATACACTGGGAGAGAGTACGAGTAGGAACTATTAAAGCACCTCTGAGACATGAATTAAATGATCACACAGATAAACCACCTAAAATGCACTTTGAGTCATGCAACGGTTCCTCTCAGAGATTTTTGTGACCACAGAATTGTGACTAATTGTGAGATCTGACTACACTGACCTCTTATTCATTTCTTTTTCGCTGTCTGCTCTGTGTATCTACGTACGACCTGTTTATAACAGCTTTCATTGAAGGATTATGAGAAGAGATGTAATTGACGTCAATGGAGAAACTTCCAAGGTAGAGTGCAAAGAAATTCCATTCTTGTGTTGAAAATCAATAATTAAAAAAAAAACCTGGCCATGTGCTCCCTTGCATATTCTATAAACAGCACAAGCACTGGCCAAGAAGAACTGAATCTCATTATAACAAGTAAGCCACAAATGTGTGTGTGATGTTATTGCATTAGATATGCTTAATGTTTGTAGACACTCCCTTATATGTTTAAGCTTGAATCTTTAGTGATGGTCCCTAAGACCATGGGGAATGCTGGGAAGTGGGTGTGGCCAGTGTGCAATGTACCCAGAGGCTGCAAATGGCTGAATAAAGAGCTCAGCAGTGCCCACCCATGCTTCAGTGTCCTGATGAACTGATTTACAAGTATATTAACAAAACATGGTGTCAGAAGAAGTTTTAACTGGACTGCTAGAGCTCAGAGTGTGAAAGGATCCTGCAGAAGTCTGTAAAGCTGTGACACGCAGTGTCTGAATATCTGTCTTGTGCTCTGGTCACATCAAACAGTGAGTAACTATGGAAAGGCTGTCTCCTCCAGCAGGCATGCTCATGTCTGGCAACTTGTCTGAAAACTGGAAAAGATTTAAACAAAGGTTTAATATATATCTTGCTGCATGTGGAGCTGATGCAATGGAGGATAAAACAAAGTCATCCATCTTCCTCCATGTGATAGGAGAGGATGTGCTGGACATTTATAACAGTTTTCAGTTTGCTGAAGGGCAGAATATGGTGCTATCTTCTATAATGCAAAAGTTTGAAGATTACTTTGTGCCAAGGAAAAATGTGACATATGAAAGATATAAGTTTTTCACCTGTGATCAGAAGTCTGGAGAAGGATTTGATCAGTATGTTACAGAACTGCAATCACTCAGCAAAACCTGTGAGTTTGGTGATTTAAAGGACTCACTGATTAGAGATCGTATTGTCTGTGGAATACCTGATAATGGACTCAGAGAAAGATTGCTGAGAGAGCAAGACCTAGAACTTGACAAGGCAATGACTATGTGCAGATCTACAGAAATGACCAGACTGCAAGCCAAACAGTTACACAAGGAATCTGATACTACTGTACATGTGGTGAAGAAAACAGAGCCAAGCAAACCACCATTCTCTAAAATGAAGCAGTCTAAAATGCAATCTAATAGGAAAATCTGCAGTAGATGTGGAAATACTCACAATCCTAAAATGTGCCCTGCTTATGGTAAAACCTGCATGAAATGTGGTGGACTTAATCACTTTGCCAAATGCTGTAGAACCAATAGTGAAACAAACAAAGTGCATGCCGTTGAACAAGCTACGTCTGAAGATTTTTTTGTGAATTGTATTGAACTTTGCAGTACAGACAAGAAAGAATGGATTGTTCCTTTAACAGTGAACGAGATTGTCATTCCCTTTAAGCTAGATACTGGTGCGCAGGTGAATTTGATATCGTTTCAAGACTATAAGACTTTTAGAGTAAAACCTAAAATTCATCCAGCCAATGTGAAAGTTACAGGCTACACTGAAATGGACCATCACAGAGCAACCGGTACTAAGATTCTTTGATCCTACAAAAAGTATAAGAATTTCAGCAGATGCCTCGCAATTTGGCCTAGGCTCAGTGTTGTTACAAGAACATGAGGATACATGGCAACCGGTAATCTATGCATCAAGAGCATTGACAAGTGCTGAAACAAGATATGCTCAGATAGAAAAAGAACTTCTAGCAATCACATATGCATGTGAGCGATTTCATCAATTTGTGTATGGTCAAGCGTTTACAGTGGAAACTGACCACAAGCCATTGGTAGCTATCATGGCTAAATCGTTACATGACTGTCCCATGAGAATTCAAAGAATGCTTATAAGACTACAGAAATATGATGTCCAATTGCTGTACTGTCCTGGTAAATACATGTACATTGCTGACACACTTTCCCGTGCTGTGAACAAAAGTGAAGGTTCTGAAAGTCTGATGGATAAAGAGATAGACGCATATGTTAATTTGATTGTAGCTTCTCTACCTGTGTCTCTTGCAAGACAAGAACAGATAAGAAAAGAAACAGAGACAGACATCACAATGAAAGTGTTACAAGACATCATTCTGAAAGGATGGCCAGCAGAAAAAAATGCGTGCCCACTGTCTATTCATGATTATTGGATGTACCGCACTGACCTTACGGTTGTCAATGGTATTATTTACAAAGGCAATAGAATTATTATACCTGCACGACTAAGAAAAATTATGCTGTGCAAGATACATGAAGGCCACTTAGGAGAAGAGAAATGTAAACGGAGGGCGCGTGAAGTGATGTATTGGCCAAGAATGAACCAGGACATAGCACAGACAACAGCTACATGTGAACTGTGTCTTACGTACAGACCAAAGCAACAAGTCGAGCCGCTGAGTCCTCATGCAGTGCCAGAGAGACCATACCAGAAGGTAGGCGCAGATTTGTTTGATTGTATTGGAAAAACACACATTGTCGTGACTGATTATTATTCTAATTACCCTGAGGTGCAGACTCTACCTACAACTACTAGTAAAGCCGTAATCAGTTGCATGAAGTCAATCTTTGCAAGGCATGGTGTTCCTATGGAAGTGTTCACTGACAATGGACCTCAGTTTTCCAGCGCTGAATTTAGACAGTTTGCTGAAGAGTGGGAATTTGTCCATACAACATCGAGTCCCCACTATCCACAGTCAAATGGGTTGGTGGAAAGTTCAGTAAAAACTGTAAAGAGTCTAATGAAAAAAGCACAAGACGGCAAAGAAGATTTCTACAAAAGTCTTTTAATCTACCGCAGTACACCTTTACAGAATGGACTCTCTCCTGCACAAATGCTGATGGGAAGGAGGATTAGAGCAAATCTTCCGATAAGTGACGAACTGCTTAATACGCATAACTCAGCATTGGTGAGACTGAGTAAGGTACGTCAACAGGAGAAACAGAAACTGTACCATGATAGGCGAGCAAAAAGCTTATCTGATCTAAGATCAGGTGACCAAGTCCGTCTCCGAGATCATGAGAAAGGCATTTGGATGCAGAAAGGTATTGTGCAAGCACAAGTAGCACCAAGATCTTATATTGTACGTACAGATCGTGGAACAGAAGTAAGAAGAAATCGGGTCGATTTAAGATCTCAACCCAACCATAGTGATGGCAACACGACTGAAGAATACCCTTCATCTGACATGTATGATGGACTTGATAATGGTGAACAAACCATGATGGAAGAAAGGTCCAACATGGTTGACGATACACAGACTTTGTGTGAAAGACCCATAAGAGAAATACGCAGACCTGAGAGACTCATTGAAACGTGTTAGATGATGTTCTTAATGTTATATTGTTAAATTGTTATACTGAAGGATACAGGGCTTATCTTTAAAGAAAAGAAGATGTGATGTTATTGCATTAGATATGCTTAATGTTTGTAGACACTCCCTTATATGTTTAAGCTTGAATCTTTAGTGATGGTCCCTAAGACCATGGGGAATGCTGGGAAGTGGGTGTGGCCAGTGTGCAATGTACCCAGAGGCTGCAAATGGCTGAATAAAGAGCTCAGCAGTGCCCACCCATGCTTCAGTGTCCTGATGAACTGATTTACAAGTATATTAACAAAACAGTGTGGTCCCATTGTTATAGTGAAAACCATCTCTTAGGTTGGTCAACACATGTCTGGTGCCTCTTTTGCAGAAGGCATTGACATGGCTTTCTCCCTTTTAGCTGCTACCAGTAGTGTGCTGAAAAATCTTGGGGCTCTTCTTGACCACCTCCATGAGCAACAGGGGTCTGATAATTAATTATGCTGCACCTAGCGTTAATAACTTTGGGCCTGATTCATTAAGAATCTTAACTTAAGAAACTTCTTATTTCAGTCTCCTGGACAAAACCATGTTACAATGCAAGGGGTGCAAATTAGTATTCTGTTTTTGCACATAAGTTAAATACTGTCTGTTTTTTCATGGTTGTGTCAGTCAGCATGTGGAAAAATTGCTTGTCCTGGGAACATGAGTGTAGGAGACGCATGTCTTCATTTAGTGTCAGGCAGCACTATTGTGCATATGTGGGAGAAGTGTTTTACAGGGTTTTTAGGGACTTTTAAAAAATATTTTTGCACTACCTTAGGTCAAAACAAAACAACGGCAACAACAAGATAAGAATAAGAACCTCACTTGGTGAAAAAAGCACAATTGGTGCTTGAACTATGCTGGTTAGAAGAAAACATTTTTGTTTTTAAGAATAATAAATATTTTTAATTTGAGGATGGGAAATGGTTTTGTTCAATTAAAGGACATTTTTTTGGAATCAGTAGTGCACCATAGAAAAATGATCTACTGTCACTTTAATTTAATTTTTTTTAACACACACTTGCTTACCAGGGGTGTAGGAATAGCCCAAGTGCTATCAGATAATTCTGCCCACGTTGACTGGCCTAGGGCTGGTTGGTACTATTGTAACGCCCCCCTGCGGGGAAACAGGGACAGACGCAACACAAACAAACTTACCTTATGAACGATGGTCACCTCCAGTCCGCCTCCGATATCCCAGCTGCGATCCGATCCCAGCAGATCCGCAGCCGCAACCCTTGTCACCTCCAACCACGTCCCTCTAGGAAAGAGACAAAGATTACGGCCGTGCCTACCAGGTAAGGGCTATCCGAGAATACGGCAACGAACAAGGACAGTCTCAGTCCAAGCCCACTTGCCGCCTCCTCGCTTTGCTCTTGCCAAGACGCGGGGGACTACAGGCACTTAAGACCAAGACTAGTCCGAGGACTAATCCCGCCTCAAGTACCTCACACACTGCCGGTGAGGGCCTAACTGAAAGGGGGAATCGAGCGTGATACTCACCGGGACACTCCCACTTCCGATCCGGTTCTCCTGCACCTTCCCGACTCCTGCGGATGACAAGAACACACAGCCTACCTCTACGCTCTCAGTGAGACTAAAGGTATGGCACCCACAAAACTGGACTGACTACAACAGTGACCTGACCCTAACAACACTCTAATGGTCGGCAACGCAACTAAGTCAAACAACTATGACTAACTAGGTGTGGTGCACTAACGGAACTGCTCACTACACACTACGGGGAACACCAGCTGGTGTTTACAGACTATATCGGAGGGTGGTTCCTAACCCCCTCACCCAGGCCTAACCAAGGAGACTGTCTCCTTACGATGGGGTCACCCACGGACCCTAAGGACCGGCTACTTCAAGCCCGGCTGAGGCTCAGTGGAACAGCACACTAACCCGCGGGCCGACTGCCGCACGGAACAGCCGATCGAACTGAACCGCCCGACTGCCTGTACTCGGGTATCTCACACGTGTCCTTACGTCCGGAACCACAGGTCCACCTGCACGGAACCGGCCTTGGGGACCCTCAATCAGAACCACGGCCGCCCCTGGAACTGCCTAAAGGTGTGCTGCACTGCCACCAACTCACTCAGCCACCCCCTCTGGGAACCAGTGTGACCCCGGGGACCTAAGGGACAGGAAAACTACGTGTGTTCTCCCCTGACTATGTGTATGCTGGTAACTACACTTGTCCCCACAGCACGGGTTAGCACAGAACAACACAGGAACAAGAGCCTACCTTTAATGGGGGCCTGACGTCTTGCCCCTGGACACAAATACGTAGCACACCCAAAATACTGTAATTCAACAATACCCGCCGCACAGACAGAATACAATATACAGTACTTTGTAAGCTACTTACCAGAGCACACCGCTGCTAGCCAACCAGCCGGTTGCTACAGCACCACAGGAGCCTCCGCTCTACTGTACCTCCTAACTACGTGTGCTCACCTCACACAGGACTGCGCCTACACTCACGAGGCTCCCACGCCTCTATATAACCACCACCAGGGCCTTCTGCCCTTCACACCATTGGCCTCTTGCCCAGTTGCACACAGAGCCTTGTGCTCTGATTAATGGGCCTCAGCCCCCTCTCTACCTCAGGGCTCTGAGCCCACTAACTAGGGCCTTGTGCCCTGCTACCCAGGGGTACTAGCCCCTGCCTACTGTGGCCTCCCTAACTAGCTGAGGGCCTTGTGCCCTTTAAAGCCTACGGGCTATCAGCCCCTACTTAGGCACTCTGGCCTTCCTATGGCCTCTAGGCTGCTAACTACCTAAGGGCCTTGTGCCCTTTTATACCTGGGGGGCTCTGAGCCTCCTCTATCTAACTAACAGGGCCTTGTGCCCTTTATAGACAATATGGCCTACTGGCCCACTATTTTTATCGGGGCCTAGTGCCCAGGTCCCTGGGCCTTGTGCCCCTAATTTTCCGTGCCACGGGCCTTGTGCCCGAACGTGGCCACGGGCCTAGTGCCCGAATTTAACGTTGAGACTACTTACCTGCTCTGCGCAGGAATCTCAACTTGCCACGCCGTCTTCTTCCTTCTCCAGGTCTTCCAGACCCTCCAGCCGGCGGCGCCTCTTCTCCTCTTCGGCGCTCCCTCCCTCCGCCGGCTTCTGTTCTTGACTCGCCACTCTGGACGTCCCACGACGTCCTTCTCTCTCCACCGCCGACTCTCTTCTGACAAAATGGCAGTCGCCGGTGTGACGTCATTAGCCGGCGCGAGCGCTGATTGGCTCGCATCGGCGCCAATCTTTTGAATGGCCGGGCGCGAGCCGCGATTGGCTCGCGCATCCAGTCGCTGATTGGCCAGCGGGGAAAGATGAGCCCTGATTGGCTCATCCTCCCTCCGCGCACGGGACCTGCAGGAGAGATGCCATACTTACCGCCGCTGGACGGGTAAGTCACTTCTTTCTTCCTTCTTCACCCTCTTGCTGGGCACAGGAGCTGGGGACATCTTCTGTCCCTCCAGGGACATGGCGATCGCGGGCATCTTTGCCCGCTTCTCGGGCACCGGGCACCTCTTCAGCCCCTCCAGGGGCATCCTTACACTATGACCAGGACTGACAAGAGGAATTTCGGGCCCCAGTACAGCAACTTCTAGGGGACCCTTCTATATCTGATGAAGGAGGTGTGGCCACACCAGGTTGGTGGCTCCTCCCATTACACAGGCAGGTCAGGGACCCGAGGCAGGCCCTTGCCCCGGTACTATGTACCTGCTCCACCACTCTCGGCTTCCCTGATATGACAGGGACACACACACGCTGTGGGTTTCCTGTTATAGTGCCACCAGCCCTAGCAGCCATAGCCAAGTGCTGGTATCGTCAATTTTCAATTTTGCAGATACCAGCCTAGGTTTGGCAGCACTGGTTTTACTTTTTGTGGATGTGTTTGTTTATTTTTTTTATTTTTTTTTAAATATACATTTTTAGTGTTTGACAGGCTTTAAGCGCATCTTACTGAATCTTATGCAATTTCCATACTATTCAGACTTGCACGTATCTTAAGTGCCACTCTGCACACTACGTAAATTTATTTTTAAGGACATGATTTATGTCTACGCTTTTGGGGTAAATTATGTAAAACTCAGCATCAGGGACACAGAGGTGTAATTTGTGGCATCATACACATTCCCTTTTCCAGGAAAAAAGTCCCAATTGTATAGTGCTATTGAAACTGCTGGCACCATATAAATAAATGATGATGATGATGATTATGAAATGTATAAAAGTAGGTCCAACCCAACTGCAGGCTAATAGGTAAAGTACTTGCCAAGTCCTAGTGATAGTGAGCGGTACTGCTGTAGTGGGATCTTGAAGCCTCCTTCACTAAGGACAGTGAGGTAGTTCGAATGAGGACAAGCTGTCATTGCCTATTGAGACCAAACCATATTTTTGGAGGTAGGAGGCTGGACTGGCCTTCCTGATGGTGTAGGGTAGTCATTGCACGGGACCAATAGCAAGCTACAAGTTCTCTGCTGCTGGTCCATGCAGTCACGTGCTCCCAGTTTGGTATGAAGTGTGCTGGGGCAGATGGGGCCATCTTCTATAAACACTGAGCCTGTACTGTACGTTGGTCATATTGACCAGCTTAGTTGCAGACTGAAATCTGAAAGAACAAGATAGTTAACACAGGGAAGTCAAGCCTGTTGGGTTTCATGTTAAATAAGTAATTTTATGTACAGCATTGTGACTAAATATTTTGGGAAGAAATTGTACCAAGATTTTTGAGGTTTTGACTATAAATTTTGGGTTTGAAACCAAGACCCCCAAATTTGAAAGTGAAAACACTTATTCCGATACACATTCACTTAATGCTGCTAATTTTGTGGTGTTTAAAACTGCACTTCCACCTACACAAAAGATTTTATAATGTGCCTCTACCCCTAGTCAAAGCCCTGGGGCTCTGCGGCTTTATAATACAGGTGATCGAGGGGTAGTGTGAGCGGGAGAACCAATCACAAGCCGCAATCTCTTAACATTTTTGCAGATCAAGATGTAGGTGAGCTGCCAGTAGTCTATCAAGTTCATGTACAATGGCTAAAGAGTCACCTTGTTTACAATTTATATGGAAACCCCAACTTTCACATTTAGTAATAACACTGTCACAACACTATTCTCTTTTGTGCGAATGAACATTATATTATATTGTGTAGGAATAGGAAAATGCAACTTTTGCATTTATAGCTGACACTGTAAAGCCGCATCTTTACTCTGTTGGCCGTAGGACGTATATATTGAGATATATGCTACTCAACATACACATGTTACTCCGCAATTTTTGTGAGAAACCTTTTATACATACTTTTGTATTGTAAAATGCTTGTTTAACATGCACACTTGCAGAATGCCTGTGTGTACAAGCCCTGTGTGTACAGGCCCTAGGGGAGCGAGACATGAGCCTATGTTTTAAGAGTGTCAAAAGAGAGACCGTAGGATTATTGAGAGCTCAGCACAAATGAAAGATTCCTTAGGAGAAAAGTCACTGCCAAAAGGTACTAGAGATTGTGTCTCAGTAGAGGCATTTAGCCAATGAGGCTGAAAACTCATTGACAGTATGTTCTCAACACTGGTGGTTCCCTAACGAGACAGACTGAGATAGCTGCCAAGTTGTAGAGCTTAAGCTGCAACGGATAATATTTCGTCTGCAACAGCTTATAAGGGCTATTCACACCAGTGCACTAATTCACACTAATATGTTTTTTTACTTGTTTTTTTACATTTGAATGCATGAAAAAAAAGCCTGAAATAGGTTGTCTAACTCTGGACAATCTATATGCTCTATGAAGGGGTTATGGATTTTATACGGGTTATCAACCTTAAAACTTTGTCTGCAGCATTGTTCACACATATTGACAGTGAAGTGCGATGTGCATTGTTTTTTAATGCTGCATTTTTCACCCTTAAGATAGTCCACATGAGTTATTTACTAAGAAAAAAGTTCTACTATAGGATAACATTATCTTTCCTTGGCCGGCTTGTGCTGCATTGATCTAAGCTTATTGCTGATTGTTCAACATGTGATACTGCTTAACTCATAAAAAAACACATTCTTTATTTTTTTTAAAAAAAAAACCCCTAAAACACATTGCAGTGAATGAGTCCGAATGCATAAATTTAAAGGAACTCTAACTCTATGGGGCATATTCAATCGTTTTCCGCAGCGTTAAACTATTACCGTTATTACGGTAATAGTAATCTGGATTTCAGCTCGCTGCTCCCTGAGCTTTAACGCCAAGAATTGAATATGCCCCTATATATTTATTTTCCCTATGTCTAATGTAAATACTATTTTTTGTATAGTGTCTAGAATGATACCAGTAAGTCTGCTTGTAGGGCTCACCATTCACTACAGTTGTCATTCTTTCCAGTCTCTTTCCCATAATTCCTTTAACTACTTATCTCCACCTATACTGTAGCGTAGTAGCGTGGCCTAGTGGAAAAAGATTTGTGTGACACCATTGTGGGTGTTTTCTAAAGTCTTTGAGGGCATGGCCAGGTATAAAGCCCTCTGAGTTTGCACATAGCAACCAGGGAGGGATAACATTTTGACTAGCATACACATTTCAGTCCCTATAAACGTGGTTCTATATGTATCCCCCTTGCCCCCTCTGACAGGAACTATTTATACTAAATCCAGTAATTTGTGGAAATGCTGCAAAGGGATTTACATTTGTTGGTTTATAACAATTCTATTTCATTGAACAATGCAGCAGGAATCTCTCCCCATGAAAATACAGTGCTTACCCCTGACCCACATCTGCAAACAAACACATTACTACAGGCTGTTACGAAAGGGAAAAGATAATTACATGTTAATATGTTGTCTATGCACAGGGTACGGATGTGTAGTCCTGCAGTAGATGAAATTTCAGTTATCCTGGCTGGAGGTGCTTAAAAGATTAATAGAACTTGCTGTATGCAGAGATTAGTCACAATTGTTCTGCATATGGTCAGGTGGGGTGAACAGCAAGTACACTGAACAATAAGAGACAAAAAAACATATTAAAATTCTGATTTAACCTTGGTGTAAAAGAAGATCAGTCTGGGAGCCTGGAAAGAAAAGAAATTGCATATGAATAATGAAAAACTCCTAGCATGAGTCCTGGTCTGAGCTCCTGCACTTTGTATAACACCTCTGACAAGGAGATTTTGAATGCAGTATAAATATATAAGTGCGTAGCTGGGTAATTCTCACCTCTTGTAAATTATCTTAAATCTGATGACCAATATACAATGCAGAGCCCCCTTGATGTCCGATTTACAAAGCACATCAGGGCTGGAATTTGGGATGAGCAAAGAGAACAATTATCAAGGCAATTAACTTCTTGGGGGTCCACAAACACTGGAAGCTTTGGACCCACTGTGCACCTCGATTTGCTCAAGTACGCCTAGATTTTCTCTGAGGTGCATGGTGGCATTTTATCAGCAGTGGTCCTCACAATCTTATGTTGTAACCATTGACTGATCAAAGTGGAGGCAGTCTTTTTGTTTGCTAAAGTAATATTTATAAGCACAAATCACCTCTATATACTAGAAACCAATGACATGACTTTCCGTGAAGAAAAAGACTGCCTCCACTTTGATCAGTCAATGGTTACAACATAAGATTGTGAGGACCACTGCTGATAAAATGCCACCATGGTCATACTTGGAACATGCACCCTCATATGGACATAAAGTCCCATGCCTGGGATCCATCCCTTGACAAATCTCTTATACCTGGGACTG
The DNA here is from genome assembly GCF_038048845.1 of Mixophyes fleayi. Classification (NCBI taxonomy): domain Eukaryota; kingdom Metazoa; phylum Chordata; class Amphibia; order Anura; family Limnodynastidae; genus Mixophyes; species Mixophyes fleayi. Next base: position 415,136 of record NW_027447404.1, on the reverse strand, counting down.
TGTGTACACTGCAACGATGAACGGTTATTCTACCGAAGCACATAATATCATTTCATTTAATTTTTAAACCAAACTAAAAATGTTGTTCAACGATGGAACGATGTCCAATTCTGCCCAGTCCATAGAGATCTATGGACGCTGCTGGTCGACACTGCAGAATTGGACATCGTTCCATCGTTGAACAACATTTTTAGTTTGGTTTAAAAATTAAATGAAATGATATTATGTGCTTCGGTAGAATAACCGTTCATCGTTGCAGTGTACACACTAATATATATCGGACCGAATGGTCGTTTATCGCGTGATTGGCCGAATAATTGGCTGAAAACCCTGTAGTGTGTACCCAGCCTTAGGAACAACATTTATGTCTCAATAAGCTATGAGAGTGAAGGGAATTTGGGGCTGTCTATATTTTCGGTGTCAAATTTGTATATTTTATTGTTTTAGTGGAACACCTATAAATCTGCTTTTCTTTATAACATGCGTATGATCGCCAGCGCCTCTGAGGACATGTCAGAATCAATTGGTTTTCATACAGGGCACAGTGGTAAGCATTGCTGTCTCACAGAGCTTGGGTCATAGGTTCAATTCACACCACGGTCCTATCCGTGTAGAGTTTGTGTGGTCTCCCCATGTTTTCTGAAATCGTGGTCCCTTAATGCACACTCTGGAATGGGAAAACGACAAATGGGGCTCATTATACAACTAAATAAGGATGCAGGACAGCAGGTGCTAGACCTGAATAATGGCCGCCCAGTGGGTGGAGCCAGCTGAAGGACCGCTCTCCCACAAATATATGAATATGTTGTATTTGGAGATTGCAGTGTGTGACTTATTTAGTTTCACTATAAGATCCAACTTACCAACTCCGGAAACACTTTCAGGAACAAAAGTCAGGTTTCCTATTGTGTTGTTCCTCTTTGCTAGTTCGCTAGTTATGTTCTTTTCCAGAACCTCTTTAGAGGGGGCATCGTTGGAGTTTGGGAATAAAAGGTTGGTTTCTGCCACCACTGATCCTCTCCTGCGACAACAGAGAAAAAGATGTTTGATTAGGCTGTAAGCATAACATCAGTCTGTCCGGGATGTTCACAAAGTGTGACTATTAAACCATGTGTGACCCCTGTCCATTATACTGGAGCTACATGTTCCACAACACACTGGCAGCCATTGAGTGTAAGGGCATGCTGGTGCTCGTGGTTTAAGATGCCCTTCCAGTCAATGGCTGCCAGTGATTGTTGGATTCTAGTTCCATGATAGCTGGAGGAGGGAGGGACAGCAGATAGAAGCTGTTTGGGTAAAACTTGGTTCCCATCAAACGTTAGTACCTGCCAAATACCACACGAGGTCCGACAAGCAGGAACTTCTACGGAATTAGGGGATACTTTGGGTGCGATAAGTGGAACTTTGTACGTGAAAAGTGGCACTAATATCATGTCTGTAAAAAAGCTTCATTTATCGTGCTAAATTAAATAGTCCCCAGGGTGTTCTCTGAATAAATACGATTCTCTTCCTGTGTTTAGTCAAAATGATTTCCCTGTATCCATCATTATATTATTATATGATATACAGTGATATTTAAATGAAAACGTTGATCTAAACAATATATAACCAATGGTATAATTTATGATATGTACATACTATTAAATGAAGTGGTGATTTAAATAAACAATGAGGAATACAAAATAATAAAATATTGTGATTATGGAAAGTAGATAGGAAACTATGCCAATTTGTATTGAAATATCCAGGTTAATTTTTTTTACTTGTTTCTGAATTTAGTTTTATTTTAGTTTAATATTATTTCTTTTATGATCATTTTTTTTTATCATATATAATTTATCATTAATTTTTATATGGGATTTCCTTTATACACCAATATATAACCAATAATATAATTTATGATATGTACATGGTATTAAATGAAGTGGTGATTTAAAAAACAATAAGGAACATAAAATAATATGATATTGTGATTATTGAAAGTAGATAAGAAACTATGCCTATATGTATTGAAATATCCAGGTTAATTCTTTTTTACTTGTTTCTGAATTTAGTTTTAGTTTTAGTTTTTTAGTTTAATATTATTTATTTTATGATAAAAATTTTTATCATATATTATTAACCATTAATTCTTATTTTGGATGTATTTTACGTTACTAATCTAACTAAATATTTATATATAATATTATATTTTTGGGAGTTGGATGAGCATACCTACATTTTAAATTTAATGAATTCAATGAATTCAATTAATTTAACATTAATGCAAATTTTTTTTTCAATCTATGATTATGGATATATTATATGAATTGAATTTTCTGAGGTTGATAATTAATCGATACCTGCCCAGGCCTATATTACTTGTACATAATACAATTGTTTTATACAACATGACTTTTTTCTTGAACTACTGTTCAGTTTATTTATAACTGTATATGAGTGCGTTTTGGAACTGTTTTTTTTTTTAATTAAAATAAAAACTAGATGCTAAAAGCAAGTTGATACTTCTAGGAATTGCACAAAAGTGCACCGGTATTAATACTACTGAAGCGATTATGAATGGATACATTGTCGCTTCCAAACAAGGGAATGTTTACCTAGTAATCATTTTGCTATACATCGGAACTTTGACCAATACATGTTCAATGAGGGTGATTATTCAATAGATTTCATCTAAGGCTGGGTACACACTACAGAAAATTTCATCTGATGCAATAGGGTTAACGATTTTACTAACGACTGAAACAATAAAGTCCCCATCAGCAGCCGGTTCATATGCACACACTATACACATTTTACACGATTTACCTTCAGATCTGTGCCCTTCATAGAGATCTATGGACACTGCCGGTCCTGAGTGCGTACACACTGCAGAATTGGAACGACATTGTTCCATCGTTGAACAAGATTTTTAGTTGAGTTTAAAAATCAAATGATACGATACAATGAGCTTTGGAACAATAATCGGTCATCGTTGGAGCGTACACACTAATGTAATATCGGGTCAAACGGTCGTTTATCGTCTGATTGGCCCGATAATCGTCTGAAAACCCTGTAATGTGTACTCACCCTTAGAGATATGTAACAAATTCTATAATGAATTGGTTTGTATAGTAACTGGCAAACAAAGGCGAATAATATAAGTGTGACATGATGCTTTTATTTAGTTAGACATCAGACATTACTGAGAATTATTCACAAACTTACCTGAACCCTTTGACTTGTACTCTCTCACAGCCCGGTAATGCCTCCTTTATCATCCGAAATACCTGCAGGAGAAGCATGTTATGGGAGAAAGGATTATACAGGTTGATATAGATGTATCGCTTGTAAATCCTGGAGTGAAACATCTCCCAGCTATAGATAATAATCACAAGTACTTTGTGAGATGTTGGAGATGAGGTAACAGTTTGGCTTTATTGGAGAATTGGTGAAGAGTTTTTAGAGATCTATGGACAAAATTACTTTTGAAATGATTGCTCATAACATTGTATGAAAATGAGATAAAGAAGACCAAGCGAATGTATGTTGGGCATTCTTCCCATTCTTCCTCCTGTACATATTGGTTTTTTGTATATGCCATTGTGTGTGTCACTCTACTGCAGGAGAAAAGTAGATTTGATTTTTTTGGTATTTACTCTTAAGTCTTCTGCAGTGTGGAGATCTCCCCCTTCATCTTCCCCAAGGCAGCAAATTCATCAACATAGCACAATATTAGGGAATCACGGATTTCCAATTAGAATTTTGTAGTTATCTGCTGCTGTAAAGCCTTATGCCACAGGGAAAGAGAATAAACCCACTAGTTAATGTAGTTTTAGTCCTGTATTCCTTGTTTTATTCCAACGATACTGGGGGGACCTTCACCTCTCTATCATACCTCCGAACCTGTAGAATCTTTCCTTACACTACTTTTGGGGTGCCAAACATCTGCCCCGTTACAAACCCACTAATGTGACCTTTGCCCTGAGTCCATGAATGTCTTAATGGAGAATTGAACACAAATGATTTATTCTTTGAATAAAATGTGTAAGTGAAGTAAGTCTTTAAAAAGTTGTTATTACCTTCTTCAGGTATTCTTTTTAGCTTTTTAGTAGCCTTTTATATGGCTCCCTCAGTTATGGTGAACACATATATACACATACAGATAGAGCATTGGCTGTTTCAGATCGGATTACACCTACCCATTCCATTTTAGTAAATGACAGTGTGACATGGTGATGCACCATGTGACCTGCACTCTTTTCCACTGTTCATTTCAAAGAATTTTGCGGAGTGTAACTGGGTAAAAATAAGCTATACTATAATTAAATATATATCAAATATTAATGTATTATAGGGGTGGACAACAGTCTGGAAGATGTACTACAATTCTGCATAATTTGCGGTGACAAAGGTTTCCCGTCCAAAAGCTGAAATTGGCCTAAACTGACATAGCCTCTTTCCTGCCTGTACATTGCCCTTTCTCAGGTGTGGCATAGCAATAGATAATAAGACATTTACTAGACATAAAAATGCAAAATATCCCTGGTTGTATTACATCACCATTTACTATAAACCACAGACTCACACCATGCAGTAAATCGGTACTTTGACATGTCATGCCATTTACTGGTGGGGTGATTCATTATAAACTATGTGCTTTCATAATAAACTTATTCTGCAATCAACTATGTTCTTGAAAGATACTGATATTATAATGATATAAGTCAATTGTTATCTCGCTTTCCTGATTTAAGTAATTATTCCTAATATAAAATGTGTTACAAATTTACAGCATTTTTTTACTATTTTGTCATTCCAAAAATATAACTCTACTATGTTCTAAATTTGAATTCTGTTACGCTCAGGGGAGACCCACAGTCAGTATTTGAACCAGCTTAGCAGGACGTGTAGTCTAACAGCCTCTCAGGTATTCACCAAGAACTTCCGCAAGGTAGGATGGGTTTGGCTGCTGAGAAACTGCAGGTCGTGGTCCCTGATAAGCCGATGTGTGAGACAGATAGACAAGCAGCAAGATCAAATTGAATGGGTACCTGTAGCCGATGTCAGCGGAGATCTCAAAGGAGTAGTAAGGAACAGCGGGGTCTGGTACACAATAGCAGAACACAGTCGTGCCAAGGGAAGATCCAATAGAATAGAGAGGTCCAAGCCGGGTCTGGTACACAATAGCAGTCGTCAGGAGGTGCAAGGAGCAACACAGGAGCTGACATAGGGAGCCAGAAGTCAGGTGAGTAACCTGTTGCTCTGACACAGGGCTTGTGTCTGAGCGCGATTTATATACAGGAGAAGGAGGCGTTTTGAATTCCCCGCTAGGAATCACATGATCTGCACTGCCTCAACACGCGTCCGGCAGTGCGGAGGATTGTGGAGCGGGTAAGTATTCCAAATTCTAAGAGCAGGGAAGTACACTATTATCAATGCTCCTTACTTAATTTATTCATTAAATATAAGGCACCTACAAATTTCATTCAATCGTACATAGGAACCTACAAAGCTCTTTAATGAGATCATAAAGCAATTAACAACTGAGCAGTTGTAGCCATCAAGACAACTAGGGAAACCTGGCAGTAACCATCTTAAATGAAACTAAAATGTAATGACTAAATTATTTTGTTAACAGCATTCAATAACTTTTTTATATACTACATTACATGTAGAAATGTTAACAACTTGTTTTTGTTATACATTGATTGTGATGATAATATTCTTAACTGTATGATATTTGAACTATGCGCTCTGGGTGACCTGTAAGGGTTCCACCACTTCAACGTCCTCGAGGGCAGCCTCTTGGCATGTTTGTTGTAAACAAAGGAAGCATAAGTGAATAATAAAATAACACAGCATTCCATGATTGAGGTCTCCACATGACGTGTTGATATATTTGGCTGCACAGTTTCCAAACCACCCAGTAGGTCACATGTTCCAGGTCGCTCAGCAGATGCACAGGGAGAGTTCAATTACTGTCACAGTTCCCAGAACAACCAGTAAGTGCACAGATGTATTAAAACAAAATGTAGATCAATTTTCTGCGCTGTGGTTTCCCTCTATGACTAATATAACAATCTTGACAAAATGTAAAAAAATTTAATATAGGTAAAGGAAGATATTTATATTCACTGATGCTGCAGTATTCAGTTCTTTTCAGATATCCTCCTTTTCCAACAGTAATAAAACATATAAGATAAAAAGAAATGGATAATAGTGTAACTCTGTATAATAAATAAGTATATAACAATGTGAGTAGTAAATCCGTGGAACTCAGAGACCTAACACACCCTCCCTCTACCCTGATCAATGCCCGAGTGAAGATGGCGGCGACTAGCGGGGAATTTATAGGATCCGAGTATCGCGAGATCCGACAACGGGATTATGAGTCAGAGCCTCAGTTTCAGATTTGAATTTGGCGCCAATACCCGGATCTGTCTCGGATCTAGCAAGCACACCCTCCCAAATACCCCCTCCTTCCCACCCTACCCTACTCCAGGGGGGACAAGAGGGCAGCCATGAGGCTGCAGTGAGTGGCCGGATCTGTTGTGTGGCTGCAGCTCCCTCTCTTGCTGGATTGTAACTTCTCTGGGAGGAGATCACACGCACCACCCTGGAGGGAGGAAAACCATTACTTTCCCATCCGCGTCCCTGGATCCCCTGCGCCAGATCACCGGATCCCCCTGCGCCAGGTCACCGGATCCCCCTGCGCCAGGTCACCGGATCCCCCTGCGCCAGATCACTGGATCCCGCCCAGGGGCTGAGGGTAAGCCTTGGTTTCTTATTCCTTCCTCTGTTTTTCTGGCTGCCCATCCCCTTGTCAGTGCTGCCAGTGTTGGGGTGCTGCAGATGTGGGAGTGGGCACCCCGGGTGGTGGGGGGATTACCTGCCCTGGTCATAGAAGGGTGGATAGCTGGATCACATCAGATTCCAACACGGATATTACCCAGCTACATTAGTAGTATACAGATAAGTACAGTATACATAGAGGATGTGTATAGACACAAATATTCATACCCCTGAGCCATGATTGTAAATGGGTGTACTATGCTGTTATGAGTTACATATGTGTGTGATATGTAATGTGTGTATCGTATATATAGATAGATATATATATATATATATATATATATATATATATATATATATATATATATATATATATATATATTACACTGGTGACTTATGAATCTATGTTAATATTATAGTCACTTTCTCTTCATATAAAGAGCTGACATTATACAATACTGCACACTTGAGGGGATTGTGATACAGTGACAGGAGTCAGAAGGTAAAGATTGCTGTCACCTAATGAGCTTGCAATCTAAGGTGTGAGGACCAGCTGATACATGGTAGCTCATGTTGGGGATAGGGTGTGTAAGGCAGAAGTATTTTCAGCCACCGATATTAAAGCTGGTGACTGGCATTTCTGTGTGTTATGGTTGGAAGAGGGAGGAGAAGGTGGTGACCTGACTGTTGGTTGTCACTAATAAGGCCAGAGACCTCCCCAAAGGGGTGAGCTTGGCCGTCTCTCTGTGATCTGTTCATTAGAGCGCCCGGGGAAGGGGGTACGGTGCCAATCCTAAGTGCGGTAATGACCCCTGGGCAGGGCTCTGAGGTCAGCACCACTGGCAACATCTAGGAGGCTAACGTTGTAGTCAGAGATTGACACAAACCGTGACCAATCTGTTAAATAGAAGTGACTCCACTTAGCATGTGTTCCAGTACCTTGTTGCTGTCATTTACGTAACGGTAGCGTATGATCCGCAGCGTCAAAAGCTTTTCCAGAATCTAGGAATATCACGGCAGTCACTTGTCCACGTTCCGTTATAAGCTGAGGGCCTGATTCATTAAGGAACGTAAATCCCGATACGTACCGTATATGGTGTAAAATCGCTCTGCACATGCCCAGAAATGGGCTATGCTTCAAGGGCGTGCAATTCAGATTTGAACGCAAACGAGAATACGCAGTGCTGTACGCTGAAGGGCTCATAAGATTCTGACTGTACAAAATACATATTTTGCATGTGTTGGGTAGACATATAGTATGTATACAGTACATACTAATATACAATGCATTCAAAATGCCAAATAAAATACAGTCATGTGAAACAGGAGAACATAACCTCACAATGTAGCGTGTGGGGACCTCTTGATACATAAGGTAGCAGAATAGCACATAAAGCGTGTGTGGCTATTGTAAGGTAGCATCATTAACAGCCGCCTATAACAAAGCATCCACTGGGAATATTTTTGTACAACTACCGGTGGTGTAGGATGGTTGGAATGAGGAGAGAGTGAAAATTGGAGACTTCAGATGAATTGGACATTGTTGAACTCTTAAAACGGTCGTCTGCGGTCACCCATGACCGTCCTCCACCATTTCATCATCATCATCATTATTTATTTATATAGCGCCTCTGATTCCGCAGCGCTGTACAGAGAACTCATTCACATCAGTCCCTGCCCCATTGTAGCTTACAGTCTAAATTCCCTAACATACACACACACAGACAGACACAGACAAAGTGGGAGACAGACAGACTAGGGTCAATTTTGATAGCAGCCAATTGACTTAGTATGTTTTTGGAGTGTGGGAGGAAACCGGAGCACCCGGAGGAAACCCACGCAAACATAGGAAGAACATACAAACTCCACACAGATAAGGCCATGGTCGGGAATTAAACTCATGACTCCAGCACCTTCCGTTATTACGCTGAACCTGTAAAAAGCTTTTGCGCTGCATGGGCGCTCCCGTGGTCGTCTTCCAGCTGGGAGGAGCTTTGTGCCCGTTGTGTGTGTTGGGCATCATGCTCACTGCTGGCCACAGATCCAGGGCACCTTCCTAGGAGGAACGGAGACGGCATTAACAGCTGATCGGAGTATTCCAGCAGATCTTCAAACCACTTGTGTGCATCGGAATGATGCTCCCTGTTTTCTATACCTTAGGAGTTTGACCTGATGACATAAGCGTTTAATAAGGGGGCAATAGTCTTAGCAAAGATCGGGATACTGAGGTGTAGGGACATTAACTGCCATTAGTGCAGTCTACACTGGTTGGTTGGTTTGGTATAAGCTCACAAGCAACCTCCTTCCCACACATTGGAGTCAATGTAAATTTGTGATTATAATTTTTTTTTTTTTTTGGGGGGGGGTCTGTCGGCCGTATTTTAGTTTGGTTCATGCATCGTCAATAATGAGCCAGCTGGCTTGTAGAACCATCTTTAATAGCGATAACTTGAAGTCATCATTTTTCTGTGTAAGTTTATCAGTCTCTGACATCGTATTTGAGGAATTTTGTCCCACCCCTCCTTACATCAACACTTCAGCCCGTGGATGTTTGAGTGCATTAGTTTATTCACAGCTCTTGGGTCTCAGCAGAATCTCATCGGGCTTGAGGTCTGGACTCGGCCTTTCAAAAACCATGTATCCCTTAGTTTTGCAGTGATTCCGTTGTAGACTTGCTGGTGTGTTGGGGATACAGACGGCCTCACATTTTCACCCAGAATACTCTGGTGTATCAAATCGTTCATGGCGAACTCCATGACGGCCCGTCCAGTCACTATGACTGTAAGACATCCCCCGTGTCATCGCCCCTCCACCACCGCAGCTGACAGTTGATATGAGGGTCTTGTGGTGATACGCCTGTGTTTATCTTACAAGGCCTTGTGCGGTCGGACCATACAGCTCCGTTTGGTTCTCGTTGGTCCAATGTTCCGGAATCCTTATGTTTCGTTCATATGCAATCTCTCTCCCAGTAGAGTTCTGCACTTCAGATTGTTTGGAAAACGGCCTTACAGCCCTTTCCAAACTGATGATCAGCGACTTCAGCTCTGAGATCATTGCAGATGCTTTTTCTCCTGGGGGTTGTGTTTACAGAAACCCGAGCGCTTCAGACCAAACTGACAAAAAGTTCTGCTTTTATTCAGCGCTGGTACAAGTTCTTACATCCATATAGTAACTTGCAGTAAGGGCTGTATTTATTTGTTATAATGCCCACGGTTCCTAAATATATATGCAGATATTGTTTACAGGATGTATACATATATTAACATCACTTTAAATGCAAATCTGTATATTTATGTAGCTTATTATATTATATCGCTGCATGAAATTATATTCCTGGGTGGGTTAGGCAGTGCATAGAAAATCTGTGACTTTTCGTGCCTACGTGTACATATAACGTATATGTGTGCGGTTGTACATTAGTTTGTGCTGTCAGCGTGGGCCCTACAGGAAGGATCCACATGTAGATCAGAGGGAAACACCAGGATCCAGTATAATTGCATAGGTGACACAGCAAATACCCCTCTCGCTTCTAAAGCTGTATCCTGGGGATCTGTTGATCCTATCTACAAGCCCTGGCACTGGGCACAGTTTTGGCTCTACTTGTTTCGATCCGTGCGTTCTTACTGAATCCCTTAGTTATTCTGGGATAGGGAGAGCAAATTCCCTGCTTGAAAATGGGGAGTTTTTCTTCGTATTTGTTTGCATTAAATTGCAAGGCTCCATTCTGGAATTGAGGTGTGCACCTAAACTTACTGTGGGGATCATTTCTAGTTATATTGTTGTGATCCTTTCGGGAATGCGTCTCATGTCTTCCCAATGAAAACCCGCCGTTAGAGGCGAAACACCAGCTACGAGATGAACCTGCTTGGATAAGTACTGTTTAGGAGACTAGTTGTATCTTATTTTTGGCTGTACAACTAAATGCAAGTTGTTACAGTCCTTGGATAGAAGGTTCCATTAGGATGGGGCAGCACGGTGGCTCAGTGGTTAGCACTTCTGCCTCACAGCACTGGGGTCATGAGTTCAATTCCCGACCATGGCCTTATCTGTGTGGAGTTTGAATGTTCTTCCCATGTTTGCGTGGGTTTCCTCCGGGTGCTCCGGTTTCCTCCCACACTCCAAAAGCATACTGGTAGGTTAATTGGCTGCTATCAAAATTGACCCTAGTCTCTCTGTTTGTCTGTGTGTGTGTATGTTAGGGAATTTAGACTGTAAGCTCCAATGGGGCAGGGAGTGGTGTGAGTTCTCTGTACAGCGCTGCGGAATCAGTGGCGCTATATAAATAAATGGTGGTGATGGGACAGTGGTTAGTATTGCTTCCTCACAGCACTGGGTTCAATTCCGACCAGAAGTGTGTAAGTATTTACATGATTATCAATCACAGTTCAGGCAGCAATTTAACTTACTAGGAACTAGACTGGCATTAATGACGCACAGGGGCTGCATTCTCATTGGCTCAGCCTGCAGAATATCTACCTGTGCGGTGAAAGTGATTGGCTACACATAAATATTGCAGATGCATCCCTCATATGTGTCTCCTTATTCGCTGATGCTTAATTTAAGTAAAACCTGTTATTTTTAACTAGGAATCTGTGATAAAACGCTATCCTCTTACACAATTAATAAACCCATAAACTAAAAATGGCGATGTCCTCATGCAAATAACTCAAGTTTGTTTATATTGCGGTTTCTCAGTAAATTGGCAATGTGTACACCACACCATCGCTAAATGACTATCTACCCCTTGCCGAACGGTCTTAATTGGTTCTCAACTGGAAATGAGTTGCTACGGTTACCTGACTGTATAGAAGGATGGGTCACCATGTGACTCTAGTTGGCCTGGGGCATGCTGGGAGTTGTAGTTCCAATATAGCTGTGTCCTATATCAATATAGCTGCATTATAACCCATGTGAAATTGAGTTGACGCTGTCTCGTGATGTGATGGGCAACTAAATACACGTCGAGGGCCGCATGGGCGTCCCCCTAACCTTCAGAACATCGCGTCATTTTGGCCCCGCCCCTCATGACAAACGGCATTTTCATCGCGGGGGCGGGGCCAAAATGACGCGGTTGGCCACGCCACGCCCCCTTTCATCACGCCCCTCTCCCGAAAAGAACTTGCCCAAAGTAGGCAAGTATGTCATGTGGTAATCTTTTAAATACATACTACCACATTACTATCTACTCAAAACCCATTGAAGTACATAGCTGGGATCACTTTACAGATGAAGAAAAAGAATGTTTGATTCTGAGAACTTAAGTGTCAAATGCAGTAATCAATGATCCTGAAACCTCAGTCTGCTACCATCATGAAAAGCTTCTGCTGCTAAGATATGAAGAATTAAAGAAAACATGCTGTAATCCTTTCACAAAAAAGGAGCCAGAAAAAGCTTAAAAGTTATGTCACTGAAGTGGACCAAAGAACATGGTGACTGTCAGCTTGTTGTATATTTTAGGCAAGATGATTGTAACACTTCAAACTGTGTGAGTGTGTGCGTTATTAGCAGGGCCGGTGCTAGGGTCCTTGGCGCCCTAAGCACACTTTCACAATCCGCGCCCCCCAGAGCACACTTTCAAAATCCGCGCCCCCCCTCCCCACGTCTTTCCTTACCTTTACTTGCCTCCATAAAGCTGCTCCTCTCTGCTCTGTCTCCTCCCCTCCACTCACTGACACTGTCGGGCCGTGATGATGATGTCATGCCCGACAGTCAGACAGGTGGCAGTGGTGATCCATAGCCCCTCCCCCCTCCCCGTGGATTTATCGGAAGCTGTGCGGCAGCCGTGGAGGTATGGTCAGCGGTCGCCGCACAGTTTTAAAGTAATTTTTATTCTGTGGCGCCCTCCAGAGCCCGGCGCCCTTGCCTAATGGGAGCCTATCATAATATACATATGTTCTTCCATAATTTATATTTCTATTAATATGGTCATACAAACTCCTCACAGATAAGGCCTCGGTCGGGAATTGATCTCATGACCCCAGTGCTGTAAGGCAGAAGTGCTAACCACTTAGCCACCGTGAGCCCCAATTAATGTTACAGGTCAATATTATAGCGATTTGCACAGCGTACATCTGTGTGCGCTCGAGTCTTACTTGGACACTGCAAGGGAATGCCCTTACTGTACTGGCCTCACTCGTATGTTCTTGTTGATTCGGCAGGACTTTGCACAACACAAATGAAGCACTGCCATGCAGATGGAAGCTAGCCTAAACACTGCTTCACTGGCTCCATCCTGACTTCAAGTGCAGCCAGGCTTGTGCTCTCAGAATATATATAAGCAGGAAACAGTAGCTTTTTTTTTTTGCACATTTTTTTTCTCTCCACATCAATTAAAAACAATTTAATTTATATTTTAAAAAAGCTTATTGTGTGGAAAACATTAATCTTCCCATTGACATTTTTTTTAAGCTAAGCTATATAACCACGACATTGCAAAATTGTTCTGTTGTATAGAGGTGTCCACATACACATATGCCACCTATCCAGCATTTCAAGTAATGAAATTCCCAAGCAGCCACGTCCAAGTCAGGTTCATGTGTGGTGCCCCAAAGCCCTATTGGACAGCACAGAGGAAGTGCATAAACGCTTTTGAAATGCAGGGCTACAAGGGGTTAATAGAGACTGAGAGAGATACAGTGGGAATGACAGTTGACAGTTGACAGTTGAACTGAAAAGGTCGTACCCAGGATGATGTGCAGGAAGGAGAGGTGTGTGTCATAGCAACAAGTCCACTAACTTTTGTAATAACTGTGAACTCCCAGAAGGCAGTGGGGAGAGGAAAGTTCTAGACTTCTGAGGGAGAGAGATGAGGTTTATGAGTGACAAGAAGACAGACCGAGAGATAAGAAATCTGAGTTGAATCTTTCCATGTAGCTGCTCACTACCTCAGGAACAGGCTGAGAGAGATAAGAGGTATTACTGCTGGAAGTCGATCATATGAAGGAACTCTAGTTGAAAGTACAGTAGTTCTGCAAATCACCTTTGTCACAGATTCCTCCACTTGCTTTCCTCCATGCTGACAGATTTAATGTACTACAAAATTCCTGTGCACAGGTCAGCCCAGGACTGAGTGTAAAATATGGTAACGTTACCAGGGATAATATTGGTGCACCAAATGTTTTAGTTGAATGTTAATGTTTAGTGATTTACCTAAAAATGTATTTATTGTTATTGAAGATGTTATTGCTATTGTGCCTTATACTCACCAGTTGTATATTATATGTTAAATGCTATTGTGCTCTATGTTGATCAAATGAATATTTTGTCCTTACCATTGAGTTGAAGGGGTCAGTGGCGCAGTGGCTTACCAAAATTATCTATACCGCATTATTAATAAACCCAAGTTATTTGACCAATCCTTGTCCCTTTCATTGAAGTATTTATCTCCTGACCATCGGATATCCGAACAAAAAAGAACCCGACTCGTGTCTGGAGGACAAGGTAAGGGAAGGAAATCCCATCAGTACTCCACCACCACATAACTTTGACGTCAAACCAAACAGGATCCGAGTGAATCAGGAGAGTAATACCCTCAGTGAAAAATGGATCAGCAACCGGCAGGGCCCATAGCCCTACCATACTATTTCGGGGCCCCATGGCTCCCGAAGTACAGCGGGGACGACGACAAGCTACAGAAGACTTCATTCACAGAATTCGAGAACAAACTGGAATCCATGTTCCGACTATACCCGTTGAATGAACAGCAGAAAGTGGAGATCTTAATAGGGCAACTCACAGGGTCGGCGCTCAGAGTAGTAATCTCATGGCCGATGGACGACAAGAAAGAAGCGGCACAAGTTTTAAAAACAAAATTCCACAACGTTTGAGACAAGAACTCTTCCGGAGTTAAAGATGAAACTATATGCTCGCAAGCAACAACCGAACGACACACTGTGGGACTATGCCCTGAGCCTACAAGAGATGCTAAGAGCCATTCAGGCAGTGGACAAAGAGGAAGTACGAAATGCGGTCGAAGCCCTGACCGTACAGTTTGTAGAAGGAGTCGCCCAAGAAAGCGTTAAGATTCAGCTACGACTGATGAAAGCACATATGCTAGGCAAAACCTTCCGAGAGTTTAAAGAGACCGCCATCGCCATTGTCGGTAACCAACGGGGAAGGGAAGAAGAATACCCAGGATTGGTGGGCTTCAGAGAAAGTGCAAGCTCGACGGGAGCCATGGCAAACAGCACAGAAAAATCAACACGGGCCCAAGAATCGGTAATACAGAGCGGTCAGTATCCCAACGAAGACCCAATACAAACGCTCAAAAAGCAAATGGAGGAGCTGGCTGTCGTAATGGTAGAAATCTAGAGAGAGATGCGCCAAATGGCGAGGCCACCGACACTCACCTACGGGGAACCAAAGTGGAGGCCCGAAAGACAAAGACCAGCCCGAGGCAGGTGGGACCCACCTCGCGAGTATGTACGGCGATCGCCCAACCAATTCGATAGTCAAGGGCGGCCGATATGTCGCCGTTGCCATGGGATAGGATACATAGAACGAAACTGCGACCAAAACGAACATTTAAACTCCGACACCCCGAGATTGAGGGCCGAATCTCGGGGCGAGCCCCGGGAATAGATCCGAATCCAGAAAACTGGAGGCCCCAGTTCATCGGACAATGTCCCACGTTACCCGTTACAATTAATGGAGTGGAGACCCTGGCTATGCTTGACACGGGGTCGCAGATTACGACCATCCGGCTCCCTAGATTCCACAAGTATTGGGGCAAAGAGCTGCTGTTATCACCACTCCCAACCTGGCTGCAGCTGACCGCCAGTAACGGCCTCGAGATTGCGTGTGAAGGGTATTGGGAAGCGGACATCCAGATCGGAGCGACCTTGTTGCCATGCCAAGGCTGTCTTGTCACTGCCCCCTGTAAAGTGAACATAGCCCCATCATCCTGGGGATGAATGTGCTGCAAAGATGCCCGGGTGAGCTAGTGGCGACTTTGAAGGGTAAATTAACCCAAGCGGCTTCCCCCGGTCATCAGGCCTTTCAACATACTGTTCGGCTCCTACAAGGTTACCAAAAGTCCGCTGGTTCCCATGTAAAGCTTTCGGGCACTGTCAAGTGGTTTAATGTGCGGAATAGATATGGCTTCATCAACAGAAATGACACCAAAGAAAATGTCTTTGTCCACCAGACAGCAATAAAGCGAAATAACCCACGGAAGTTTCTGCGCAGTGTTGGAGACGGGGAGACTGTGGAATTTGATGTTGTGTAGGGAGAGAAGGGTGCCGAGGCAGCAAACGTGACTGGCCCTGGTGGTGTACCAGTAAAAGGAAGCAGATTTGCACCCTACCGACGAAGGATTCGCAGATGTTTCAACCGGCCAAGAGGAGAGAATGCTGCAGAATCTGGTGGGGAAGTAAGTACAGAGCAAGTGAGCGAGGGAGAGAGAGCAGAAGAAGTGTCCTCTCAGCAGAGACCTGTCCAGCGCAGGCGCCCTCCTCCGTTCTTCTACAAACGGCAGAAGAAAGACTACGACCGGGATGCGCAGGCCTGCCGGCTGCCAGAAGGGAGCATCGTCCTCAAGAAGAATAATCGACCCCGGAGTAAGCTGGATCCCAAGTGGGAGTTGAACCCGTATGTGATTACGGCCGAACCCATATCAATGATGGCTGTTTACCAGATCTCGAGACCAGTGGGCACCCGTCCACAGTGGATTCACCGAAACCAGCTCAAGCTCCGCCCAAGGCCAGATCAAGGGCCACAAGAAATATCAAGGGATGACTGGGACGAAAAACCAGATGATGGCGAAGGGACTCTGCCTCAGCTGCCCACTGACCCTTTCGAGCTACTATTGGCGGTAGGCTGGGCTACTATGCAACTGCAGAGTCAGTCTCAGCCGCCAGTCGAGTTAGCATTACCCCTTGCGCCTGTGGAGGTGGCCCCCTATCCTGAACTAAGACGCTCCACGAGGAGTATGAGGGGTACACTTCCACGGCGGTATCAGGATTAGAGATCTTTCTCACTGAAACTGTTGTATATAATGTATATAATGTATATTAAAACTATTGTCATTGATAATGTTTGCCATTATAAATGTTGTAGACGTGTGATTTGAGTTGATAAACAACAACCACCATTATGTCTTAATGCGTGAGGACACGCACCTGAAAAAGCGGGTGTGAATGTGGTGCCCCAAAGCCCTATTGGACAGCACAGAGGAAGTGCATAAACGCTTTTGAAATGCAGGGCTACAAGGGGTTACTAGAGGCTGAGAAAGACACAGTGGGAATGACAGTTGACAGTTGAACTGAAAAGGTCGTACCCAGGATGATGTGCAGGAAGGAGGAGTTTGTGTCATAGCAACAAGTCCACTAACTTTTGTAATAACTGTGAACTCCCAGAAGGCAGTGGGGAGAGGAAAGTTCTAGACTTCTGAGGGAGAGAGATGAGGTTTGTGAGTGACAAGAAGACAGACCGAGAGATAAGAAATCTGAGTTGAATCTTTCCTTGTAGCTGCTCACTACCTCAGGAACAGGCTGAGAGAGATAAGTGGTATTACTGCTGGAAGTCGATCATATGAAGGAACTCTAGTTGAAAGTACAGTAGATCTGCAAATCACCTTTGTCACAGATTCCTCCACTCGCTTGTATATTATATGTTAAATGCTTTTGTGCTCTATGTTGATCAAATTAATATTTTGTTGAAGGGGTCAGTGGCGCGGTGGCTTACCAAAATTATCTTTACCGCATTATTAATAAACCCAAGTTATTTGACCAATCCTTGTCCCTTTCATTGAAGTATTTATCTCCTGACCACCGGATATCCGAACAAAAAAGAACCTGACTCGTGTCTGGAGGACAAGGTAAGGGAAGGAAATCCCGTCAGTACTCGACCACCACACATTCGCACAGAAATACACTGGTTTTCTGCTGTATCTCTGGCACCAGCTAAAAGTTTAGTCTAAGTTCTGAGTCTAAGTTATGTCAGTATTGTATGCAGCTATAACATAACAGTTGCAAAAAGGAGCAACTGTAAAAATGTCTGTTACGTACAGTAGACATGAAGTACACCAAATGTTTCTCAAGAAAAAAACAATAGTTAAAAAAATATTTCCATGTATAATCAATATATAAATGACTATAATATGGACATGTAATATTAATTGAATATATATATATTTTTTCTATGCATTCTTTTGAGATATAATATTCCACATAGGTAAAGTGTGTATCCTGCAGTGTCTGGTCTAGTACAGCAGAGTAAACCTACACATGTAGTCATCACCACACGTATCTCTAGATCCGTTCCTTGTTGACTTCGGAGACGAGTTACATGCAGCTTAAAACAAATGCAGAATACGCTCAGTAAGGTGCCTTAATGACTCAGGTCCAATGTGGTCAGGGCCGGACTGGCCATCTGGCACTTCTGGCAAATGCCAGAAGGGCCGATGGCAGTGTGGGCCGGTCCGGTCCCTGCTTTACCCATATTAACTAAATAAATAAAAAAAAAATTTTTTTTTGTGTGTAGCCGTCATGACGTGTGACGTCATGACAGCTCGGTGCGCCGGCCCGGCTCCCGCGTAGGACGAGCTGCAGTGGAGGCAGCTGTCAGTGCTTTGGTAAGTGTAGAGAATATGTGTGCAGGGAGGGGGGGGAGACAAACGGAATATGTGTGCAGGGGGGGGGGGAGACAAACGGAATATGTGTGCAGGGAGGGGGGGGGAGACAAACGGAATATGTGTGCAGGGAGGGGGGGGAGACAAACGGAATTTGTGTGCAGGGAGGGGGGGAGACAAACGGAATATGTGTGCAGGGAGGGGGGGAGACAAACGGAATATGTGTGCAGGGAGGGGGGGGAGACAAACGGAATATGTGTGCAGGGAGGAGGGGGAAGCCAAACGGAATATGTGTGCAGGGAGGGGGGGGGAGACAAACGGAATATGTGTGCAGGGAGGGGGGGAGACAAACGGAATATGTGTGCAGGGAGGGGGGGGAGACAAACGCAGTATGTGTGCAGGGAGGGGGGGGAGACAAACGCAGTATGTGTGCAGGGAGGTGGGGGAGACAAACGGAATATGTGTGCAGGGAGGGGGGGAGACAAACGCAGTATGTGTGGAGGGGGGAGACAAACGCAGTATGTGTGGAGGGGGGGAGACAAACGCAGTATGTGTGCAGGGAGGGGGGGGGAGAGAAACGGAATATGTGTGCAGGGGGAAGAGAGAAACTGAATATGTGTGCAGGGCGGGAGAGAAACGCAATATGTGTGCAGGGAGGGGGGGGAGAGAAACGGAATATGTGTGCAGGGGGAAGAGAGAAACTGAATATGTGTGCAGGGGGGGAGAGAAACGCAATATGTGTGCAGGGGGGGAGAGAAACGGAATATGTGTGCAGGGGGAGGGAGAGGGGCAATTAATGTCTGCGGGGGGGAAGAGGGGCAATAAATGTCTGCGGGGGGGAGAGGGGGTGATTGAAAATGTCTGCAGGGGGGGGCAATGACTAAAGGAGGGGGGAAATAAAAATGGCCAATGTGTGCGGAGGACAGTAAATGACTATAATGTGTGCGGGGGACAGTAAATGACTATAATGTGTGTGGGGGACAGTATATGACTATAATGTGTGCTATTAAGTGAATGTGGGGCTGTTTGGGGAAAATGAGGTCTAATTGTTAAATGTGATTATGAATTATTTAATGCCTAGGATGTTTGTGGGAAATGGTTATTTGTATTAAACATAAATGCTATTTAATTTCTTGCTGAGGTTGTTTGGAGGGAGGGAAATTGATTTATTTATTAAATTGGAATACTATTATTTTAATGTTGGGGCTGGAGTGAGGCCTAATTTTATAACGTGGGTGCTATATTGAGTTAACACCGGTGCTGTTTGGAGTTTTCTAACTTTAATGTACCCATTTCTTTCCAAATAGGGCCCCCAACATTCCAGGATCCAGACAAGCAGCAACTGATCTAAAGACACCAACAGCCACAAGTGGTGACAATGACAAGACAGGTAAGAGAGAGCAGGACAGTCTGCCAACTGTCCTGAATTTGGTGGGTGACCGTCCCGCTTAGTCAGGATTTGGTCTGACTACAAGAACAGTTGGGACATATGTCCTGCTTCACACTGTACTGCTTGTTAAGGCAGAACTGCGTGCACCTAACAGTAGTGCTCACAGTATTGCCTATGTATTTGTTGAAAATGTGTCTAATAACCATATTACATAATAGGAGCCCCCTGTCTTAAGTGCCTAGGACCCCCTGAGACTAAGTCCAGCTCTGGTTAGCAGGAGGGAGCGGATAGCTACTCCCAGTTCCTGGATAGGACACAGCCTGCAGAGCAAGCCGAGGAGCTCTAAGTCTCATGAGATTTATTAATCTTGTGAGACTAAGAGTTTCCCTGCTCACTCTACAGGACGTTCCCACTCTGATGGATGTCAGCAGCATCAGAAGCATAGATAAGTACAGTGGACTGGGGGTGTTGTAATGTGCTTCTGGGGTGGAGGGGTGGCATGATAGGGAGGGCCTGATAAATGTAATGTTTTATTATAATGTATGTACTGTATGTATCAATGCCCCATGTTGACCACGCCCCCTGCATAATGTGGCCACGCCCTTAGCGGCACCCAGTTTTTTCATGCTCATCAACAGAGATGGGCCTGTATGCTTGAAATGCCAGGGCTGATTTTTAGTCCCAGTCCGGCCCTGAATGTGGTTAAGTGTGTTCGGCTACTAGAGCCTCATATGTCAAAACATTTCCAATGACATTTGTGTCTGTGTGGCCACCTGCTTGGGAAGGGTGGGGGAGGGACCAGAGGAAGATATGGGACAGGGAGAGGGCATGCACTCATACTAATGTGATTAAATATTACCATGTTGCACACTGCATCACCTCCTCCATGCACTAAAATACTCCATTACCTCTGCTTCATTTTAGAGCACAGCTGCTTTATATGTAATAACTAAATGTTATATATGCCAGTGCTTTGGAGCACAGGAGCGCTATGTGTGCTAATTGCTTTAACGGCAATGCTTGCACCATACTATAATAACATGACTTTCTTTCCATGTCTAACTTCCCACTGCGCTATGCAAATATAGCTTTGGTCAGGGTTTCCCAAGCCCAGTCCTCAGGGCTCCCTATCAGTGCAGGTTTTCCATATCTCCTTGCTGGAGCACAGGTGTATTCATTACTGACTGACACATTGTAACAGATCCACAGGTGGTCCTAATTATGTCACATGTGATCCGGAAAACCTGCACTGTTGGGGAGCCCTGAGGACTGGGTTTGGGAAACCCTGCCTTTGGTTCTGCTGTGTGCCTTGAATTACACAACTGAGCCTAAGGGGTAGATTTATCAAACCTTGTAAAAAAGGAAGAGTGGAGGTGTTGCCCATTTCAACCAATCAGATTCTAGCTCTCATGTTCTAGAATGTACTAGATAAATGATAGCTAGAATCTGATTGGTTGCTATGGGCAACACCTCTACTTTTCCTTTTTTAGAAGTTTTGATAAATCTACCCCTGGAGCAAAATGGACACATATCCAATGGAGAGGTCTGCACAGGCGGAGGGGAGGTTTGGGTGGAATCTGTTCCCAGTAGGGATTAAGCACATTAGTGCACCTCGTTTTGTGGAGTAAGGTTATACTAATGGGACAAAATAATAA
Source organism: Mixophyes fleayi (assembly GCF_038048845.1). Classification (NCBI taxonomy): domain Eukaryota; kingdom Metazoa; phylum Chordata; class Amphibia; order Anura; family Limnodynastidae; genus Mixophyes; species Mixophyes fleayi. Next base: position 393,748 of record NW_027447404.1, on the reverse strand, counting down.
TAATAATAATAATAATAATAAGGGTGTACAGTGTGTATTTCAGGGGTGTCTCTTGCTACTGCATTCCCCCTCTATAAAAGGGACTTAATTTCTACACCTGAAAATGAAACAAGACAAAATATTTATTATATTATTTGCAGGATAACTTCTTATGGATTCTAGTTTCTACTTTTTGCAGAATATTTACTTGTTCCAAATCAATGCAATGTTACAATTCCACCGCCAGCAATAAAACCACATTCAGACAGTAGAATACGAGCAGGAGAATGTTTCGGTTGCACCAGCGCTGGACAAATGTATCCTGCAAATACTCCAGGAGATTATAATCTAGTTGTCATTATTTATTCGCCCAATTATGGGGGAATCGTGATTGATTCTGAGGATAATTAGCAGACAGAGTGGTAGATTTGCTAAAGTGAGGTTTTTCAAAGCTGCATAGTTTTTGGCACTTGGATGTCCGGTTATAAACCTGGCGATTTATGCCAGATTGCATATTTTAGACCTGGCACGTGTACAAACCAACCCATTTACTACCTGCAGGACAAAACATTGCTCTTTATTGAAAAAAAAAAAAAGATGCTGGAGCTGTCTTGTCTGTGACAACGTGAATAAAGAAATGAAGTTCAAAATAAACCCTCCCTTACACTTGATTAAATCCCAGACTATTCAGCTTCGGGCCTATAAAAGTGTTCTGGCCCCCACACCTAGAGATGACCTGCCTAATGGTGAGTGGCCCCTCTCGGTGCTACCTGCGTGCACAGCGCAAAAAACTGCCCTTTAATAAATCTACCCCGGTGAATTTCTAAACTTGTGTAAATTTCAGGATTGTTCAAAACAATTTGTCCATCTCTAATTCCAGCATAATACCAATTCCTTTAAGATAACCGGTATACCAGCAGAGCTTCACAATTGGGAACAAACACGGTTATTAAACAATACTGGGTATTATCAGGCAGACAGACAAAAGAGGTAAGAGGGCCCGGCTTACTAGCTTACAATCTATATCATCATCACCATTTATTTATATAGCGCAACCAATTCCACAGCGCTGAACAGAGAACTCATTCACATCAGTCCCTGCCCCATTGGAACTTACAGTCTAAATTCCCTAACACGCACACAGACAGAGAGAGACTAAGGTCTATTTAATAGCAGCCAATTATGTTTTTGGGGTGTGGCGGGAAAACTGAGCACCCAGAGGAAACCCACGCAAACACGGGAAGAACATATAAACTACACACAGATAAGACAATGGTCGGAAATTGAACTCATGACCCCAGTGCTGTAAGTCAGAAGTGCTAACCACTAAGCCACCGTGCTGATAATAAGCATTTGCTACATGAGATGAAATGCCACATATTGCATATTGGGCCAGCTAGCTTGTAATAGGAAAAAGTGCTTAGTGTGACTATGATTCAGTGGCTTGGGGGTCAGAAAGTTGTCTTAGCACAAACAGAGAATAAATGCTAGTTTTAGGTGAACTGTGTAGAGACGTGGCAGTCAGGTAGGGAGTTTAAAAAGGAGGTTTGGGAATTTAAAAAACTTGACCAAAGAGATAATTTCAAGGAACACTTGAACATTTGGAGGCTAGGAAAAAGTCTTGTACGAAAGAGGAAATTTCACATAGTGGATGCAACCCGAAAAGAAAACCTTTAGCCAGGACAGATAGTAAATAACACATTTCCTGTTGTAGTGTAACATGGGTGCACATTACTAGGCTATAACAGCCAAGGCTGTTGCTGGGATCTCCAGCGCCTCCCATGCCGGAGTTGGTTCATGCGCCGTGATGCCCTGAAAATGTGAATGCGCCAATCTCCCATAACTCCACGTTTGTTCAGATACCTGCTCTGTTTAGAGTTAAGACTCAGAAGATAAGCGGAACGTCGTCTGCGCTCAATAAATATATTTTGATGGTGGGGTGCCTTGGTAATTTTCCTTCTATTTAAAATAAATATGTAATCGAATACATTCAACCACTAATAGCATTTACACAATGCTTTCCATGTTACCATACACTCCTTGTTAGTACAAACATCCTATTCATCTACTCAGCACTCTCCATAAAGCTCACTAACTTATCGAAACCACTAAATCCCTAATGATCCCTAGACACCCAAATAAATGAAAATCCCAATCAATAAGAAGATGCATGACTCAATGTGCTCATCACTACATCAGCTGATGGACTAAAGCCTGCCCCTTCTATATACAGTATATGACATGTATGTCACCAGTGGAATATGGGCAAAATGCTGTGATTGTGTCATCTCTCCACTAGGGGCAGAATTCGAGAGAAGAGCCTCCTCTCCTGGGGAAAGCTACCCAAAATTTAGAATTTTTGGAGATTAAGCAAATATGTGTGGATGTGTTTTGTAGTGTCAGTGAGGGGAAACTAATGCTGGAGCCTTTTCTATGGTCATTGATACAGATAAATCACAGGTTGCTTAGTACAATGGTGAAAGGACAATAAAAGTATCTTCAGTGGACACTTAAAGGTTATAATATACTCTTGTGGGTGATTGGATGTGACGAGGAAGTAACGAGCAGTGGGAAGAAATAGCTCAGTGGTTAAACTCACCAACTGTATCTCAATGACAGTAAGAAACTTATTAAAGACACTGCTTTGAATCCCAGTTCTGCACCTTGTGACCTTAAAAAAAGCCACGTTGTGTCTCAGGAAACCTACTTTAGCTCATTAATAAAATTGACTATTTAATAATATTCATAATAATACACTTAAAGGCCAAGCTTGATAGACTGCAGAGTGTAAAATTAACGCTGTAAGCTGTTCTGTTAAATATAAGTATTGTATAGTCAAAGAAACTTGCTCCTTATACAAAATATTCATCCAGATTAGCGCTAACTCCTTTATAGCAGTTTTGAAAATATGGTACATTTCTCCTAAAACAATGAGATCTAAACTCTATAAATATAAATATTGATATTTTAGAAGACATTATTCTATACTTCTTAAGCTGCTATTCAGAGGATGATTTTATCCATTTTGACCAATCATTGTACCATGCCTGGGCTCATATTTCTGATTTAAAGACCAATATGTCAGATATGATCAGGGGAGACAGGGTCTCAAGGGTTGGCAGAGGCCTTTCAGCTGGTGCAAGAGACGTCTTTCGTTAGTCCAAGTGTTTTCTATTATAGCTTGTCAGTGCTCTCCCTCTCCCATTGGTTCCCCAACATTTATAAGCATCTTCCCGTCTAATACCTGCGCTGATGATAGTTTTACCTGTGTTGTGCCTGGATATCCTGCGTATATCCTGTGTTGTGATCCGGACTGTTAATTGGACTCTGCTGCTTCTCCCCTGCCTTTGACCTCAGTTGGGATTTGCAGTTGGGGTCTGCCTGCCCTGACCTTGGCAGAGAGACAGGTAGCGTCCCGTTGATCTCGATGACATTTGTGGGTTTTTGAGCATTAACTACTTGTCTCTGGTTTTACCACATCATCTCAGTGAGACTCTGTAAACTCTATGGAGATCGTAAAAATGACTGCATACACACTACATGATCGTTAGGTGATTGGTCGGAAAATATTAAACAGTACAACCAACCAAATGAGCCAACAATCGACACTTTGGGCATGTTTCCCTAATAGTATTCAGGAGACAGATTATTTTTCTCAAATATTCGAGTTGGTATTTCAGGACTGGTAATTTGTAAGAAAATTATAACAAAATAAAATTGGATGTCGTAATAGAGCAAGACTAACATATCTCACTGCAAAAGTCTACAATAGTTCTTAAAAATTCTATTACTGTGCTCATAAAAAGTACTGCAAGGAACATAATTAGCCTCACTTTTTGATATAGGGTAATATGGGGCTATAATTGTAACACTCTGGAAACTCGCACAATAAAACTTTCCTTTTCTCCTTTAATATTTCATAAAGCAATAACCTTCTTTGAATATTCGAGTCGCCAAGCAGCTGCTTTCCAATTCAGAGAGAGCTATCAGATCTACCGTATGTTTAGGTATCAGGGTTTGTAGTTTTATAAATGGCCCTTATGTATTTTAATATCATTTCCAGTGAGTCGGGCTATTCATCAGTATAATGAAGCCCTTAGAATTATTGAACAAAGAAAAACATTGATCATTTTTACGGTCTGAACTTCAACTTTTCTAGCTCTTCTGTTCTATTCTGTGTCAGATTAGAAGCTTTGGAATTACAAGAAGTGGACTGTTTTTCATGATGATCTGGCCACTGGGAGGCACTGTCCTGTAGCTATCTACAAATATAATAATATTTTTTGGGTTAGCCAATAAAGGTATCACTCCTATAATACTTTCACTTAACTGAAATTAATTTTGTTTTTGTATTTGTATTAAAGCTACATTGAATTATTGTGAAATTAGAAGTTCTCAGGGGCACACATAAAGGGGGTTTTCCATATCCCAGAAACCCCACTTGCATTTCAATCATGCTAAAAATGTTGTTTGATTAGGCAGGGATCGCTGCAAACATCAGTGGATTACCCCCAATATGAAGCCTACACTCTGCTCTGCTCTTCCCAGTCCCATCAAATACAGCATTGTAATGTGAAACTACCAGAACTGGGAGGAGAAGGCAGAGAGTGGAGGCTTCTTATTGGGTATAATTCACCCATGTGACCAGCAATGTCTGCCTATTGGAAGACCAGTACTGTAGCACAGGAATTGAATCCTGTACAAATGAATATTGCAGATGCTGGAAGGTAAATCTTAACAGTTTATATTATTTGTTACATTTAAAATAGGGTTAATGTGTAGTATTGGAGAGTTTAACATTTATTTTAAAGGTTCTAATATGTTCTTGTCATTATTAGGGTAACATATTAATGTTGAGGGGTTTAAATATTCATGGGCTCAGTTAAAATAAATACTGGGTTTATATTTGGATTGGCCATTCATTATTAGAGATTATATATTAATTATGAGCGTTAATATTTATGGGGTAGATTCATGTTTAATCTGGGGTTATTTTTAGTGTTAGTGTTAAAAAAATATGTTGGAAAGAGCTGCAAAGACAACTAAAGCTATTGGAGACATAAGTGCCTGTTTATGAGGCTTAATTTCTATTGCTGCTTATTGCAATTATAGAAAAACACTTATCAACACAATTTATCAATAACATTTGGAATGCAGCTCGAGATGTCTCTCGTATGGACTCCTAATATATGGCAAACTAACAATACCCTTGGATATTTTTGCGCTCATATCCAGTCTCCAGTCCTCTCAAAGCAATGTTATATGTATTTTTTTTACGTGTATGCCTTTTGAATATATGTCTTTTATATTTATGTGTTTGGGCCATGGGATTTCTCCCATAATCCATACATATTAGTAAGTTAATTGTTTGTGTGGTTATGGTAAGGAGATAAAACAATTTCACTACAAAAAAAAGTTTCTGTTGCAGGTTTATTGGGGCAAGTTTTTTCTCTGTTCTGAAAGCATTTGGAAACTCTCCTTCCTCTAAAAATCCTGCATTTTCGCCTGGCACTGGTAAGATTGTGGTGATACAGAAGTTTACAAAAGCTACTGCAAGGTCAAACATAGTTTTTATAATGAACTGACACCATGACTACAATATGTTACTAGGTAAGAATTCCCAGAAGTTCGTACTGTGCTTGATAAATGAGCAAGATTGTATTCACTGTCCAGTGATTTGCACAAACATTTCTAAAAAAAAAATGTCCTTTCACTACCAATGCAATGAATATTCAATCAAAAATGGCCTCTTGGAGTCTTTTGTGTATTGAGATTAAGTTTACCTGCTGAAAGATGTGAAATTTATTTCTCTGCCCTTTGACCACCATACATCACTTTCTCGCCCCTATCTATAAGAAACAATAAGCGTGGTTTTAAGGGTCTCAAGAAGGCTGTCTAAGAGATGTATGCTTGCTGACATGTAACCTGACTACTGCCAAACATCATTACCCTTGTGACTGATTGGAGGGCAACCCTTACTTAACAGTTTTATATCCCTCCTGCAGCTGAGCTACTTGACCATGCTGGCTGAGCTGACACAGTCTTTCAAGTGCTGTTACCAGTTCAATGGTTTTCTTCTATAAAAAGGCTCCACTTCATTTAAGCATCTTCATCTTGATCATTGCTGATGAGCTATCAATAATTTCAAGCTGGATGAGCAATTTGGCTGAAGGTTAAATAAATCCACCCAGGCTGTTTGCATTATTTTGCACAAGCAGAATAATTAAAATTCTGAGCTCATTTTCTTATTATATAAGAAATATTTACAGACTGTACAGCATATACTTACTACATAGGCTTTGCAGACTACAAATGGTTATCACATACAGTTAGGAGCATACTTCCAATTTTATATACATAACCCATCATTAGATTTGTGCTGACAGTATTATCTAATCCAATGGAAAGGGAATTATTTTGGGTAATAATGGAGAAACAAAATGTTGAAAGTTAAAAGTGAATAAAGAGATACATCATCACAGGATCATTTACTAAGGTAAGCACACAGTAGTTTCTTAACCATTTTGATACTGGGCAGTAAGTACAAAGTTCCTAATTCTTTGATGGTCTAGGAAGATCAGACTTTATGGTTTTGTGACATCATTATATATAAACAGATGTGTCGCTTATGTAATAAAACTGACATCCATTAAAGGATAGCAAACTTTTCCTACACATCAGATTAAGGTTTAACTAATAAGAAACACATGGGGGTATATTTACTAAGATGCGGGTTTGTAAAAGTGGGGATGTTGCCTATAGCAACCAATCAGATTCTAGCTTTCATTTATTTAGTACTTTCTACAAAATGACAGCTAGAATCTGATTGGTTGCTATAGGCAACATCCCCACTTTTTCAAACCCGCAGCTTAGTAAATCTAGCCCATGGTCTGATAACCTTATACAAGAGTATTCAAATATTTAAAATAATTTAAAATTAGCCCTGAAAAACATATTATATAGATAATTTATTCAGTGGCTCCTTAATATCCTCAGATACAGTCTAAGTGAAGAAAATCTTATTGATGATTGTTACAATGTGCTGTAAAAGGGACTTCTGGGTAAATCTATTTGCTTAAGCCACTGCTCCATCCACTTGTTTTTTTACAGCTGGATACAGGCTAGTTGTGACAGAGAACATACACCTGCATTAACCTGTGTCCTACTTTAAAAGCCTAGTGGGTGGGCAGTGATTCAAAAGGCTATCAAGTAAACTGCCTTACCCAGAAGTCCAATGTCAGGATTCGCTGGGGATCACGTCATCAATCCCCGCCCCTGCCAACATCACTAGGAAAGTGAGAGGAATGTGGGAGGATACACCGCTCTTCTGGGAGTCCAGGCGAACTCCTAGAAATTCGGGAGTATCAATTATGTGAGGTATTTGCCCTAAATGCAAAACATATAACTGCATTTGCACCCTTTGCAGTGCAACATGGTTTGTCCAGAGGCTAATATTGCACCCAGGCAACATTTGCACTGAACTCTGAATCAGCCCCTAAATCTTTAAAACCTTATTAAATGTTGACATACATTGTATATATCTCTGAAACGACGTGACTAAGTCTAATACTCTGTCTCTTCCCAGAACCCTGAATGATTGCCAAAGTTAAATCTGGTAATAATTTATAATCACTTAAGTGATAGTGATTTTGTCCAGTAGAAACAAGCTTGTGAGCTTGATCCCTTTAATCTTCAGACCACTCCTTGACTGTGCTGCTCTGATTCCTATATTGTACTGAAAAAGTATACAGTTTCATACCAGACTCTCATCCTTCAGAAAACCCCACATATCAATGTTCAAGCCAGATGTCATTAAAGGCTTCTCTTGAGATTCAAGGATGTCAGGAGATTTGAAGTCATCATTGTGGCGGTCTCAACATGGTTTCATGTAAAGGGGTTAGTATGTGCACAGATGTCAGGTGCTCTTTAAAACTGAAACCTACATTTTTTTGTAACTGTTGTTTGTCTGGAAATTCATCCGGTCACCTTTGAACATTACAAACCCTGCAGCTCCCTCAATACCCACTGTTGTTGTTTTACATCAGCTCTTGTGGTAGATCTTGACTCTTGGCTAATACAACGGTGCAAAAGTTTGAGTTTCTGCTTTGCTTTTCCGTTTTCTGTCTGCACCTTGTGTGTGCGCACGAGGTCCCTGAGCTAATTGCTGATTCAGACTTGAGTGTCCTTGAATTGCTTTTTCAGCTTGCCTCTGACCTTAATTTTAGATTTCCCATGTACTTGTAACATTAGAACATCCTTTTATGGAACAATTCAAGATGATGAGTTCATTTCACATATAACTAGAAGATTTTTGTTTTCTTTTAAGATATGCGATTTTTTTTTTAGCTTTATTAAAAATGTTAAGACTACTGATTTCTTAAGCTTTCAGCACAAGCTCAAAATTTCATGAATAAACCATACAGGCTTCAGGTTCAGCGATAGAGTCAAGACTGAAATTGGAGGTAAATATTTAAATAATAATAATTTATTACATAATTACTGTAAATATTTAATAATAGCAGGCAAGGCATTACCTGTGTAACTGCATAGTTGCCACATGTCCCTAATTTTCTTGGACAGCCCCAGGTTTTAAAGATTGACCATTGAAAATGTCCCTATGTTTTCAGTGTTGAACAACTGCACAATTAAATTAATTTTTTTCCACACGTTAGATTCTGTTGCCAATTCTTACCGTCTGTTCTTATTTCCTATGCCTTATAAATTAAGACTTGTTGCAAAGGAGGATTTAAAATGTAAAAGTTGCTTCAGTAAGCAGAACCTTGTGGGAATTGTAGTCTTCCAAGGCCTGTACTGTATGGCATATGACATGCTTAGATGCATGGTAATGTAACTATAGTTGTCTACATTGTGGGAGACTCCTGGGTAATTGCCAGACCTCCCAGGGCAGTTGGGAATTCGCCCTGAAGAACACTCATCAGCCTACAAAGGCGGAGATATGTTATAATATGTGCTTGCCAGAGGGTAGGTGGCAAGTGTGGGAGGGAGGCAACTAGTGTCATCAAGTCCAGTCACCTGAGTAATAAGAGGCATGATGATGCGATGAGTGCCATCTTACACTTTGTCCTGCCCATTTGTAGATGCAACTTGCATCATTATGCCCCACCCAGAACCCCTTTTCATACCTTTTCACAGAAGAATGGTATGAAAAGTAGTTAATTAGGAATGCAAGTTGTCTCTAAAAATTATTTTAAAATGTTTGTCAATTTGTAACTATATAAAAATTGTAGATGACTAATGCTTTCTGTAACTTCTGTTATGAAGAGGAACATTCCTAGTGCTCACCTTGCTATTTGGCATTGAGTCTTTAAAGGGTTCCTCTATCCTCTGCTAATAATACTGCATACGTAAATTATTAAAACCAGCATCATTATGGAGTCTCCATAAAGGATAGAGGGTATGGCTAAATATTAAAATAGGGTGGAATTAGCTTTGTGTGATTGATCACTATTGCGTGATAATATCAATTATAGTACTTATATGCCAATTGTCAGTGCCACGTACACCCAGGAGGGGGAATAGAGATTCAGTAATCATTCCCGAATTATAGGGCTGAGGGCACCTTTCATATTAGCTTTATACAAGAGAAATGAAAAGGTGATAAAAACATTTGTTGTTTCTCTTCATCACATGGCCAACTAGACAGATGTGAGCCCAGGTTTCTGGGAAGGCAACGCAGGCCCAGGTCTATGGCTCAGCTAACTGTGCATTTGCTTGTTTTTATTTTCATTGTAATTGTACAGATTAATAATCATTTACATTAATTGTATAAATATGTAGCCATGGGCTCAATTAGTGCTGAAATATATTTATCTTATACTGATGGGATGCAGTGGGGGATGGACCCATTGAAATCCATTCAATATGGAATATGGAGAGACACAGAATAACATACCCTATCGGGTGTGAAAGAATATAAAGGTGGAAATACTAAGCTGATGACAAGGCTGTGAATGAAGTATTTTCATGGTGTATTACTACAGAACACAATAGCTTGAGTTATATAACAGGGGTGCATACAATTTTACATATATTGAATCAGCTTATATACTAGATCTTATACTATCTCCAGATGCTGAAATATCACAGCTGATCTCGGGCAATTATATTGCTGCGTGTGTGGCCTGAAAACTACCATGATCAGTGTTACATATGCCCTGAAGATGACCACACATCTGCTATCTAACTAATATGTTCTGATTGCACTAATGAGACCCAGTCACACAGGAAGTGATCTGTCCGCTCTACCCAGGTGCCCAGGTATTGTCCAATTTGACCATCTAAGCGTGGAGCTGAATTTAACATATATCCCGTCAGGATTGGTACATGTCTGGCCACCTTAAGTTACAATGTTTGTGCGCTGTCTATGTGAACTGTCGCCCTCATCAGGATCCAGGATCAGACAAAGTGAGACTGACCTCAGTCTTAATATCTCCTGATTGATCACAAAGTTTCATTGAGAGATCCCAGCTACGTACTTCTACATGCCTATAAGCAGGTCATGTCAATTCTTTACTATTTATTCCAAAACATCTTGATTAAGTGTTGGGACCTGCCAGTGAATCTGCGTTTTTTTTATTGATATATTTTTTTAAAGAAAGGTTTAAACAAACAGTTGATGAGATGTAATGCTTCCTGAGACAGCTGTAATGTTTACATGCTCCAGGCAATGCAGGCCAATGTGCTGTTTAACTAAAGTACACACTTTTAAAACCTGAAACTCGGAATTCATGCCTTGCTCTTTCCACATTTTAATATGCGGTAGGTAATGTTGATTTAGGACACAACATACTGCAATCCCTTAAAAGAAATACGGAAGAATCTTATAATAGAACTGATTTATTTAGGAATTTAGGATTTATACTAACTGATGAAAACATGCCTTGCCGTTTTATTTTGTTCAACAAACATGCCACCTATCATTAGTTAACATTGAAACATTGGCATTTTCTTTCCACATACAAGGTATGTATAAGAATGTACTTCACAGGTGCCAGTGGCCTAGGGGGTGGCTCAGAGCAATCCCTGAACAGTGCCACATTCCTTGGTGACCCTCCTGCCGGTGAACTGTTGAAAAAAAAAAAGCTGTCCTCTACCCATCAGGAATGTTTCATGTTACTGTATTTTATCAAATTTGTTGCTATACTTTTTATTGTTAATATATTTTTTTTTTTTTTTTACATTCTGGGAAATATTCAGACATATACTAACATTTTTTGTAAACATAACACATGACTATTTAGCATACCGGCCAATTGTCAATTTCCTGGAACCAGCTCAATGTTTGAATTCTGGAAAATATGGGATTGAATCTTTTTAGCTATTTTACTGCACTCCCTTTGCCAGGAAATGAGTGGAGGAGTGAAGGGGTGGAAAGTCTATTGCCCAGCAATTTGTGGCACTCTATAATGTGACATTAGGGTATGCTTTCCACCTTCTTATTGATCACTTGCAGGGACCAATTAGAAAATGGAGCATGCTGTCATGTCACTACATGTATGACTGTGAGTGCTGAGCGCCTGTGCAGAGGGTGGAGGGCTCAGGAAGCACTGTAAAGAGGAGGAAGAGAAGACAGCAGCAAGGCATGAGTGCTATAACTCATTGGGCCTGAGTCATTAAGGGAAGTAAGGTAAAAACAGGAGTAAATGTTCTCTGGGACAAACCATGTTTCAATGCAAAGGGTTCAAATTAGTTTATTGTTTTGCACATAAGTTAAATACTGGCTGTTTGTTCATGTAGCACACACCCTGATAGCTTTATATTTACACTGATATTTAAAGTTAACCTAGGAAATGCCCTATCCCAACTATACATCTGTCCCCACATTTTAAATTTACCTCCCCTCCAATGCAACATGGGGGTAAATGTATCAAGCTGAGAGTTTGCCGGCGGGTTTGAAAAGTGGAGATGTTGCCTATAGCAACCAATCAAATGCTAGCTATGATTTTGTAGAAAGTACTAAATAAATGATAACTAGAATCTGATTGGTTTTTCAAACCCGCCGGAAAACTCTCAGCTTGATACATTTACCCCATGGTTTTGCCCAGGTGCAAAGATACTCCTTTTTTATGCTTTGCACTCCTTAATGACTCAGGCCCATTATGTTCATGCTCCCATACTGTAGCTCATCATGTTTATGCTGCCTTACTCTAACTCATCACATTCATGCTGCCATACTGTAGCTCATCACGTTCATGCTCCCAAACTGTAGCTCAACATGTTCATGCTCCCAAACTGTAGCTCAACATGTTCATGCTCCCAAACTGTAGCTCATCGTGTTCATGCTCCCAAACTGTAGCTCATCATGTTCATGCTCCCAAACTGTAGCTCATCACGTTCATGCTCCCATACTGTAGCTTATCATGTTCATGCTCCCGTACTGTAGCTCATCATGTTCATGCTCCCGTACTGTAGCTCATCATGTTCATGCTCCCGTACTGTAGCTCATCATGTTCATGCTCCCGTACTGTAGCTCATCATGTTCATGCTCCCGTACTGTAGCTCATCATGTTCATGCTCCCGTACTGTACCTCATCATGTTCATGCTCCCGTACTGTAGCTCATCATGTTCATGCTCCCGTACTGTAGCTCATCACGTTCATGCTCCCGTACTGTAGCTCATCATGTTCATGCTCCTGTACTGTAGCTCATCATGTTCATGCTCCCGTACTGTAGCTCAACATGTTCATGCTCCCAAACTGTAGCTCAACATGTTCATGCTCCCAAACTGTAGCTCATCGTGTTCATGCTCCCAAACTGTAGCTCAACATGTTCATGCTCCCAAACTGTAGCTCAACATGTTCATGCTCCCAAACTGTAGCTCATCGTGTTCATGCTCCCAAACTGTAGCTCATCATGTTCATGCTCCCAAACTGTAGCTCATCACGTTCATGCTCCCATACTGTAGCTTATCATGTTCATGCTCCCGTACTGTAGCTCATCATGTTCATGCTCCCGTACTGTAGCTCATCATGTTCATGCTCCCGTACTGTAGCTCATCATGTTCATGCTCCCGTACTGTAGCTCATCATGTTCATGCTCCCGTACTGTAGCTCATCATGTTCATGCTCCCGTACTGTAGCTCATCATGTTCATGCTCCCGTACTGTAGCTCATCACGTTCATGCTCCCGTACTGTAGCTCATCATGTTCATGCTCCCGTACTGTAGCTATTAATGTTCATGCTCCTGTAATGTACCTCATCATGTTCATGCTCCTGTACTGTAGCTCATCATGTTCATGCTCCCGTACTGTAGCTCATCATGTTCATGCTCCTGTACTGTAGCTCATCACGTTCATGCTCCCGTACTGTAGCTCATCATGTTCATGCTCCTGTATTGTACCTCATCACATTCATGCTCCTGTACTGTAGCTCATCATGTTCATGCTCCTGTACTGTAGCTCATCATGTTCATGCTCCTGTACTGTAGCTATTAATGTTCATGCTCCTGTAATGTACCTCATCAAATTCATGCTCCCGTACTGTACCTCATCACATTCATGCTCCCGTACTGTAGCTCATCATGTTCATGCTCCCGTACTGTAGCTCATCACGTTCATGCTCCCGTACTGTAGCTCATCATGTTCATGCTCCCGTACTGTAGCTCATCATGTTCATGCTCCTGTACTGTAGCTCATCATGTTCATGCTCCCGTACTGTACCTCATCACATTCATGCTCCCGTACTGTAGCTCATCATGTTCATGCTCCTGTACTGTAGCTATTAATGTTCATGCTCCTGTAATGTACCTCATCATGTTCATGCTCCCGTACTGTAGCTCATCACATTCATGCTCCTGTACTGTAGCTCATCACATTCATGCTCCCGTACTGTAGCTCATCATGTTCATGCTCCTGTACTGTAGCTATTAATGTTCATGCTCCTGTAATGTACCTCATCATGTTCATGCTCCCGTACTGTACCTCATCACATTCATGCTCCCGTACTGTAGCTCATCATGTTCATGCTCCCGTATTGTACCTCATCACATTCATGCTCCCGTACTGTAGCTCATCATGTTCATGCTCCCGTACTGTACCTCATCACATTCATGCTCCCGTACTGTACCTCATCACATTCATGCTCCCGTACTGTAGCTCATCATGTTCATGCTCCCGTATTGTACCTCATCACATTCATGCTCCCGTACTGTACCTCATCACATTCATGCTCCCGTACTGTAGCTCATCATGTTCATGCTTCTGTACTGTACCTCATCACATTCATGCTCCCGTACTGTAGCTCATCATGTTCATGCTCCCGTATTGTACCTCATCACATTCATGCAAGGTCTTAATCCGTATAGTGTGGAGATTGCTCTCAAGCACATGTTTGTGAATGAAAAACCAACGTCTGCTGCAGTCCATAAAACCCCTGTTTAAGGATCATAGTAAGAAGAATTGAGTGCACCAGGGAGTAAAGACTTGATTGATTGGGAATGGGTGGAGCACCAGTCTGCCCAAAAAAGATTAAAATGTATGCTTTTAGAGGTGATGAAGCACAGAAATGGAGCTCTGTTACAACGGTAGATGCAGCAATGTCAGGATTCCATATTATACAGAAATCTGGAAATATTATATTCAGGATCAGTGGGTTCTGTACATTGTCAGGACAGGATACAAAATAAAATGTCCTCATGTTCCCAGAAGGAATTTCTTTGTAAAATCCATAGCCCCATCATTTCTGGTGCAATTGCACATGAGTCTAAAAATATTCCAGGAAGTCCGAGTTAATCTTGTTTTCTACTAGCGCAGAGGGATGTGCAGGCTTTTATTCCAAACTCTTTCTGGTCAAAATATCTGTAGGAGGTTTCCAAACTGTATTAGATTTAAAATGATTCCACTGATTTGTGTTAGCAAAGCACTTCCATTTCCATTCTTTCAGCCATAGGCAAAGGGAATTCTGACTGACATCCATAAATCTTCATGATGCTTACATTCATGTGCCTGTTGCAGTTTATCTTCAGTGTTTTCTTAGGTTCTTTTTTCTAGGTAATCACTACCAATTCACCTCTTTCCATTTGTCTGGCAACACCCCCAGTGTCATTCACCAAGGTATTTAGTACGCTTGTATGCAAAGTGAGGAAGCAGAGAATCACACTCTGGCCTTATTTAGACAACAATCTAGAGATGGTGAAGTGAGAGCATACTGTCAGTCAGGACAGCTCAAGTAATGTATTTTCTGTAGACACATGGCTGGATCATTGATGAGGCAAATGGTTATCTTGTGTTGGCACAAAAAAAATAAAAAAATATTTGGAGTTCAAATAGCTGCTGTGAGAAATAATGTGTGTCTGTGAAGAGAAATATGCATCAGGATCCAGTCCTTCGCTGCTTCATTACAGTATCAAAAACAGATTCCAATAAGAGTGGGCCTCCGCCTTCTACAATGTTCTCCCCAGCACCCATTTCTCGGGTGTTCCACCCGGCTGTTTTTACTCACCTTCCGGCTCTTGGAGCCCAACAGAGTCCTATTATAATAGAATAACCATTGTTTCCCCTGTTTTAACAGGCTCTATGTGTGCACTACAGCCATCAGTGTGTGTTAGACCAGTCCTGGCAGGTGCGGGCAATAACCTCCAACATTTTTCAATATTATTGCAAAGTATTACACTGCCCTCACCCGGCTATTATGTAATGCCATCCGGGTGGCAACATTTTCTGGGACAAGCACTGCTCTTAGGAGTGTATTCCATACCTTCTATCTAAACTCCCATGTGCAAGGTAGCACATGTGAAACCTTCAGTTATATTTCCTCAGTGGGATGGCAAACAACCCTCTCTGGATAAAATCATCTGATTTAACAAGGACCACCAGGGTCCCTCAGCTGTGGCAGGATAAAAAATTAAAGGAACTAGGAGTGTCTGTCTCCAAGAACCACAAAGGGCAATACTCAGGACAGGCTCCTGTGCCACAGGCTGGAGCACTCATCTCCTGGCAAAAGCGACACAAGATACTTATTCACAGAGAGTAAGGTGCTTGGTCACAGAGAAAGGAGACTACATGTAAATGTCCAAGAAACGAGGGCAGTCTGGAAGACCATTCAGTCTTTTCAGCTTGCAGAATGTAGGCAAGGCAAGAATTTCAGGATACTCTCAAACGGCAGTATGGTAAACCTTCAAGGAGGACTAGGAGCAATACAACGATGATAGAAATAATAAAATTCAGGGCAGAGGTCCCTCTCAGCACTCCATGTTGCAGACAAATATCATAGTGCATTATCGCAGCTCTCAAAGAGAGTGGACCCAGCGTCCGGAAATATTTGAATTATTGACCAGATCGGCTTTCATATCAACATAATGATGACCGATCAAAACACCAAGATAGTCAGGTTTTTCTTTTGCCACAAAGTTACAGGAAAAGAGGGATAAGACACCCTGTCAATTCCTTGGACCTTTCATCTAGGGTATGCCTTCCTTCCATTTTCCTTGTTGCTCGTACTCTGTTAAAGTTCAAAAAAGGGGAGGGCAGAATTCATAGCATTCTATTCTGGTGATGGCACTTAATGTTCACAGCAGCCTGGGAGATGCTTCTGGAACATTCTTGGCCTTTACCTCTTCGACTAGATCTTCTACACCAAGGATACATTCTTCACCCAAATCTAGAGGGGCTAGCTTTGGTGACATGGGAGGTGTGGTGCTTACATAAGATGTGGTGCTTGCATAAGCTTTGGCCAATATTTCATGTGTTTTTGACTTGGCAAAGGTCTTACTCCGTTAACCTTGAATGTACAAGTCTGCACTTTTGGACAATTAGATTGGCATCTGAAGACTTTATCATGATTTTTCAAGCAGTGAAGAGGCTATGTCCCCTTATCAAATCCTTTGTGGCATCCTGGTATCTCAAATTTTAGAACTGCAGGCTTTATGGTGCAAATATCTGTTTTTTTAATGTCTTTACAAACAAGGTGGATTAATCCAGCCTACTTACCAAAAGTAGTGTCTTCCTTTCATATTAATCAGGAGACTATACTTCCATGCTTCTGTTTACAGCCTGCATAAACAACAAAAAGGAAACACAATGGACTCAGAGCAATATAAGAGGAAGAGAAGTAAGGTGCAAGAAACACTGAAGGCTCACTCAACTAGAGTAGAAGCAATCTCTTATGTCATATCATCTACTCAGGCACAGTTTGGGAGACCAATTCTCCACACGCCTTCTCAAATTTTTTGGGATTATTCAACATATGTAGCTGGGTTTTTTTTTTTTAGGGGGGGGGGGTTGGGGTTTAGCCCTCTCTACTGCTTTTGCTTTAACACATGACATTGTTAAGGCTGCCATGGAGTAATGAAGCAACTTAAATTAAATGTTAATTATTATTTTTCCTTGAAATACTCCATAGCAGCCTAATATTCCAGCCCAGCTTTGCTATGTTTGTGTTATATTTTTCAGAAACATCTTTAAAAGACACCAGGAAAGAGAAGGTGGTGCGCTATATACTACCTGGTGGCAGCTTTTATTTCCTGTTTTTCCCTAAGGCTAGGAGGGATTTATCCATTGATTAAATTTTACTTTTGTATATGTGTGAATGGACAACCTGCTTGTACATTGTAAATTTATAGAATTTCTTGTATGTCTTTCAGGGCCGTGACCGAGAGCATAAACCAGCTAATCACCATATGTACTCAGCAAGCTCCAGGACAGAAGGAATGTGACAATGCTCTGCGTGAGCTTGAGGTCTGTTTTCTGATTTTAACACTTGGTATCCCAGCAAAAGGACTTGTAATTTCATATTACACCTATCTCACTTCTTGGCTACTACTTATACATGTATTTCTTATAATTTGCTTCCAGTAAAATTCAGCTTTCGTTGCACAGGGCGAATGTCATTCACCTTGAATTTAACATTTTAAAAATATTCTACATGTTTAGAAATTCATTTGTTTCATCTGATGAATCTTAATATTTATTTTGTACAATTCTGTTTGTATGTTTGAGATAAGTGTTTTATAGAATGGTTTATTCAGAACTATGTACATGTTACCCTACTCAGAAATCCAGCCGTTACAACGATGTTCCCAGATTTCCCATACTTTTGCTTGCAAGTGATGGATACACCATGAGGGCATGGGGACTTTTATTGCACTGTCTCTGTAACGTTTCTCCTTCATCTTCTCTCTAGTTCACTTTAAACCCTTTTTCTCTTACATCCATGTGGGACACTGGATTGATTGAGTATGCAGAAAGGAGCTTGGGCAATTTTAAATTTGCCTCCAAAAACTTAAGCTCCCCTTTCTCTCTCTATCTCGGAAGCCTGCGTTTTTTGCGTCTAGCCCTCCGGAGCTTGGTGCTAGATTTTATATTTTAAGTTTTAAATTTAAATTGTCACGCAGCTGTGGTTGGGGATGCCCCGAAGTGGGCTGAGAAGGTACCATGATCGGTTCCTCATCATGCCATCTGCTACCGTGGGAATGCATCTGGGCATGGTGGACCGGTCACTGTTGATGCAGATAGTGACTGGGATGTTTGCAGTCAATTCTGCGTTTTTGTGAAATCACTTTGACTGGTATTCTATATCGGCCATTTTTATATTTATAACCGGGTGTTAAAATGTAGGAATAAAGGGCTTGTATAGTAAATATTTCAACCAGCAGATGAGAGTAAAGGGCAGATTTTGCTGTGTGGTTCAGTAAATATATTATGGCTGAAAATCTATGTGGTAGGTCTATGGGAGTGGGTGAGCACTAACACTTATTTCTCCTGTAATACTGTATTAATATATGTGTTTCTTATAGACGCTTGTCACTTCTTTGCAATGTTATGTGTTCTTCATGCTTGAGAATGCCTACAGTCTTTCAGTGTTGCATCTTAATGATGTCCCTGTCTCACCCCGTCCTGTTCCATTTGTAAAAATAAGCATAATTCCTTATCCATTGTTTTTGTTTCATTAAAGACTAGCATCCTGCTTTTTAGATCAGTTTCTTCAGTCCCTCCAGGACTGCTTTAAATAGATTCCATCCTTAGACAGCTGAGTATTCCTGATAGAAGCTGATTCATTGCCTGGAATGAGTCGCACATTGCTGACTGGGCAGTTATTTTCCTCCTGTAAACTCTCTCTTCTTTCGCCTTTTCACTGCAGTGAGGCTCAGTATTTGGGTCACTGTGAGGTAATGCAATGCTGTAGGTCACAAGCTAATAAGTCTCTCCTTTTTTTTTTTTGAAGTCACAAAGTTATCTAGTCTGATCCAGCAGCTTTGTAGATGGCAGTTGTAGCAGCCAAAGTTTCAGTGTGGCAGCGATATTGGTACTCGGTTTGCTAAGAATCGTCTCTCCAGTTGTTGCTAAGCTACTTCTTCTGTAGTGTGTACATAGTTCAGTTACTGCTGGAGGGCTGATCATTGCCTACCAAAGGGGTGCGTTCACTTTCAGATATCTCTAATGTATCGTCATTTACATCAAAGGGCAGCGAAAAATATAAATAATTATACCAAGATGATAGAAAAGGTCTGGCTGAAAAGCACAGAAAGAAGACTAGGTATGAAGCAATGTATTTAAGAGTACAGGGGACTAGTACAATGAGTATAAATGAGTCATCTGGAAGTGTACAACCCATTTCAGGCTGCTTTGTTTCGCATAAAATAGGTTCCCCCTTTTCGTTTTAGCAAAGGAAAAGAAACCCATTACAATTGCTTTGGTTTAATAAATGCTAAATCCTCCTATTCATCAATGCTTAGTGTAATTAAGCCCTATGCGCTTTCAGCTTCACCTCTGAAAGTGCACCTGTCGTCTACACACAATGGAGGCAATGATCAACCATTATGAGCCAATATTCATAGAGATTCAGCCAATCAAGTCGCTAGGCATCTTGTGAATGCTCATGAAGTCTCTAACAATGGTTTCTACTGCACTGATTTGCCGTATTCTTATGAATTTTGGCTCCGCTCATGAAATTAAGTTTGGGGGGGAAAAAAAATCATACCTGCCTCTGTCTTTAGATTAATCCCCAGAGTTTCATCCGATAACGGCTTTCCTGCTGCTCAAATCTAGAAGCTCTGTTTTATTTGTATCATCTCTTGTGTCATACTACTCACTGTCTTCTAGAAAAAGGCATTGCGCTCATTTACTAGCATTTCAATCAGTAATTAGATTGTATATGCCTAGTGCAAGTTAGACTATGAAAGTGTGGTTGCTATAGTGTAGTGTAAATTTTCCACCACAATGCTATGTTGTAAGCGTTTAGATTTATACCCATATTTTCACATTCTGGTCCTATGTAATGTGTTTGGTAAAGTAATCCACTGTGGTTAACATAAAGCTATGTAGACTGCATCTATGAGAGTTTTAAACATCCAGGGAGCTTTTTAAGGGAACAATCATATTACAAAATTAGATTTTTTCTCCAAGTTAAGATGATGCTTTAGTCGGGCAGCACGGTGGCTTAGTGGTTAGTACTTCTGTCTCACAGCACTGGGGTCATGAGTTCAATTTCCGACCATGGCCTTATCTGTGAGGAGTTTATATGTTCTCCCCGTGTTTGCGTAGGTTTCCTCCGGGTGCTCCAGTTTCCTCCCACACTCCAAAAACATACTAGTAGGTTAATTGGCTGCTATCAAAAT
This sequence comes from Mixophyes fleayi, assembly GCF_038048845.1. Lineage (NCBI taxonomy): Eukaryota > Metazoa > Chordata > Amphibia > Anura > Limnodynastidae > Mixophyes > Mixophyes fleayi. Next base: position 373,197 of record NW_027447404.1, on the reverse strand, counting down.
TGACCCTAGTCTGTCTGTGTGTGTCTATGTTAGGGGAATTTAGACTGTAAGCTCCAATGGGGCAGGGACTGAGCGTGAGTGAGTTCTCTGTACAGCGCTGCGGAATCAGTGGCGCTATATAAATAAATGGTAATGATGATGATCTACCAATAGCCCCATCTAAAACCGTTATTTCCAGACGTAGAATGTATATCTCAGTTTCCAGTTCAGGAAACTCCCAGATTACATCTAAGTTCATCATGATATTTAAAATTGAGGTTTTTTTTTGTAGTATTTTTCTCTTTGGCACCCCCCCCCCCTAAATAGCTGCGAAAAATTTTGTAACACTTCAGTCTAATCTTTTAAAACAAAAAAGCATTAAGGTTAAGTGCTTTATTATCAGTATACGCTGTCTGTCCTCCTGGCTTCATGTGACCGCAGGATGTATGGTCAGCGCTGTCTTAGTGTTTTGTCTTCTCTGCTTTTACACTTCGAGTAAGCTGCAGAACTATCCTTTTGCTGGCCACGTATTGTAGTCAGTTTTATTGTTTTACATTTTTTAGTTTGAAGCCACACAACTTTGTTGGACTGGTAATTAGTAGTGTGAACAAAGAAGAGCACACGCCCTTATGTTTCAAACTCCCAATGTCCCGTAAGCTTGCGACCAGGGTTCTCCTACCTCTCTGTCTGTATGTATTACCCAGTATTGTCTTATTAATGCTTGTTTCCAATTGTAAAGCGCTGCGGAAATAATTGTTGATGATGATGATGAAGGTGGAAAGGGTAAATGGTACCATTAAGAACAAACTGAGTAAGATAGTTGCTGAAACTGGATTGGCGTGGCCAGAAGCTTTGCCACTAGTCCTCCATAGCATTAGAACCACTCCCGAAGCTCCTCTTAATCTGTCCCCCTTTTTGGCAGACAACATATTTTGACCATAGGCCCACAGGACGATTTAAAGTGCAATAATGAAGTGCCTTGCAGATATTTTACATGACATATTATATATTTTACATATACATATATATATATATATATATTTTACAAAAGGAAACCACACGCCACTCTCAACTGCAAAATATTTTCCCTCGGACGTGCATGGCTTGTCGAGAAAAATAGGTACTAAGTGCAGCAGAGAGGTAAATACTTAGAATGTATTCTATGGTTAAAAAACAAAACAAAAAAGAGCATGCTGGGCCTTGTAGTTCCACAACAGGTAGAGGACCATGGGTTGCCTAGTCATGCTGCATTGTATTCGTCAGCCTGTGACTCTTTAATTGAGTAAGTACAAGTCCCAACACAGGTGGACTGACGAGAGCCACATTAGCAATTTTTTATACAACAATTAGGCAACCTGCGTCTCTCCAGCTATCATGGAACTATAAGTGCTATAATCTTTATTGGATTTTATTATATTTATTATTACATGAATTGTGTTTGTATTTTGTGAAATTTTAATTTATTAATGTAAGAGGTAAGTGTAATTCATGTAAGAGGTTAGTGTGATTCATGTAATAGGTAAGTGTGATTCATGTAAGAGATAAGTGTGATTCATGTAAGAGATAAGTGTAATTCATGTAAGAGGTAAGTGTGATTCATATAAGAGATAAGTGTGATTCATGTAAGAGGTAAGTGTAATTCATATAAGAGGTAAGTGTGATTCATGTAAGAGGTAACTGTAATTCATATAAGAGGTAAGTGTGATTCATGTAAGAGGTAAGTGTGATTCATATAAGAGATAAGTGTGATTCATGTAAGAGGTAAGTGTAATTCATATAAGAGGTAAGTGTGATTCATGTAAGAGGTAACTGTAATTCATATAAGAGGTAAGTGTGATTCATGTAAGATATAAGTGTGATTCATGTAAGAGAGAAGTGTGATTCATGTAAGAGGTAAGTGTGATTCATGTAGGAGATAAGTGTGATTCATGTAGGAGATAAGTGTGATTCATGTAAGAGGTAAGTGTGATTCCTGTAAGAGGTAAGTGTGATTCATGTAAGAGGTAAGTGTGATTCATGTAAGAGATAAGTGTGATTCATGTAAGAGGTAAGTGTGATTCCTGTAAGAGGTAAGTGAGATTCATGTAAGAGGTAAGTGTGATTCATGTAAGAGGTAAGTGTGATTCATGTAAGAGGTAAGTGTGATTCATGTAGGAGATAAGTGTGATTCATGTAAGAGGTAAGTGTGATTCATGTAAGAGATAAGTGTGATTCATGTAAGAGATAAGTGTGATTCATGTAAGAGGTAAGTGTGATTCCTGTAAGAGATAAGTGTGATTCATGTAAGAGGTAAGTGTGATTCATGTAAGAGATAAGTGTGATTCCTGTAAGAGGTAAGTGTGATTCATGTAAGAGGTAAGTGTGATTCATGTAAGAGATAAGTGTGATTCATGTAAGAGGTAAGTGTGATTCATGTAAGAGGTAAGTGAGACTGGGTTCTTATAGTCTTAGATGGGACCACAGAGTAAGCAAAGTTGAGTCCAGTTCAATATTTAATTAGACTCACAGCCCTGAGGGGTCTGGAAGAGCGAGAGCTGGTAACCTCTAGCAGGTGGGAGGTCACAATATTATTTTTGCCACCCTCCTCTAAGAGACACCAGCCTGCACTGGAAAGTTTGGTAACATTATTATTATCATTATTATTATTATTATTATTATTATACTGACAGAGTACACTGCCCCAGCTGTTGGTTTCCTTGTTATAATGATAAGGACTGTTTTAAGTCTCTACTGTGACTGGTTCATGTTTTGTGTGTCCGCCGTCCGCTGTCTTTCCTCATTTGAGCCACACCGCCCCTCCGGAAGCAGCACAGAAATGTCAGCCGCCAATGACTGGTTTATTATCAGAGGCCGATAATTCAGCTGCCTAAGAATAGCCACAAGCAACTACAATTGTTACTTTGCTATTTATGTATCAAGTGTTCCCCACCCCTCTTAGATTATAAACTCATTTGGGCAGGTCCATCTTTACCTTCTGGTTCATGTACTTGCTTGTGTCATGATTCCCTCACTCTACAGCGCTACTTAATATGTTGGTGGTTTAGAAATAAAAATTAATGATAATAATAATAATGATAATAAATAATAATAGTAATCAGTCCAGGCTGTCTAGCTTTGGGGTTAGTTATAAAATTAATGGGAGGGGGGGCATGCTGTCTGTTCTTAGACCACTGTTTTTTTTTATAGAGCAAGCGCTGCCAATGAAAACAAACAATGAATAATTAAAAAGAACAGGCAGCAATAAGGTAGGTTAGTTAGAATAAACACTCCCACACTATTTCTCCCTACAGCATTAAATACATATTAATTGGACAAAACATATTCTCTCCCCATCAACCTTGTTCAAAATATCTTAATAAAAAATATGTTTAATAAGGAAAAACATCCGATTTCCTGTTGACGATCTGACATCCAATCCAGCACTAACTATTTTTTTAACCCGCTCAAGACCCAGGAAACCAAAATCCTAAAAAAGAGACAACAAACAAACGAAAAAAAAGCAAATTAAAAAAACCCACACGTACCCAATCACTAGCACAAGCCAGATCCAGATAAATTACATGATTCTCATTGACCCAATCTTATTGGCTAGACCAGGTAACCAATGTGGGAAATGTTTAAAACCATTTCCTGTATATTTGTTTGGTTGGCTGTTCCAGTTGTTTAGATGACAAGACTAGGAGACTCCCATTTTCATTCATTGCGCGCTGTTACTTATACAGATGCAGAGGTTTGTTTTTTTGAGGGGGGGGGGGATTCGCAAAATGAAGGGAATTATATTTAAAAATGCAAATCTTCTGCATAAAAATGTATATATTAATGGTAATTCCCTTGTAAAATTAACAGTGCTTAAAATTACAATATATGGGGGGAATATAATTAATTTTGAAGTGTCATTCTGGAGACATTTTGCAGGTATATATTTTTACTGAAATATCTGCGTATATTTTTACTGCAGTAACTGTTGTCAGGCTAATTGAATTCCCCCCCTGTGTATTTTAAAGTGCACACAGCTCATATACAAATATTTATGGTAGTTTGTATCAGGAATGGGAAGAGCGACACTTCGTTTGATGTGTCGTGCCCAACATTTTACTCCCCGACATCGGGACAAGGGGGCCTGGCCACGTCATAGTGGAGCATGACTATGTCGTGATAGCGGTGTGGCCACTTCCCCAATGGGCTAACTAGTGCTGTAAAGCACTAGGCTGCCTCTTAGATATCTCCCTTCCCCTCCAAACACTGCAGAACGCACCAGTAGCAGGTGTGCTGCTCTGCAGAGCAACCGTGAACGGAAGATACCTCCCAACGTTTCCATCCGCAGAGCCCGAAAAACAAGACTGTCCCACCAAACTTGGGACAGCACGGTGGCTAAGTGGTTAGCACTTCTGCCTCATAGCACTGGGGTCATGAGTTCAATTCCCGACCATGGCCTTATCTGTGTGAAGTTTGTATGTTCTCCCCGTGTTTGCGTGGGTTTCCTCCGTGTGCTCCGGTTTCCTTCCACACTCCAAAAACATACTAGAAGGTTAATTGGCTCTCTATCTTCTGCACTATGCGATTGTCATACACAAAGAATAAGGTCCAGCTCAAAAAAACATGTTTTTCTCTTTTAATGATTAGATGAATTGCGTGTAGGGATGTGATGAATTGGCTGGGGGGAATGATTGAGTGCAGAAACTGAAGTGCCACGTGGGCAATTACTGGGGCCCACTGGAAGAAAGTGATGTTGTGGGACAAATCGAACACCCTGGAGGGATGTAACAGTGAGAGTGGGGATATCTCTTAGACCCTAACCGACCCAGGCGGAACACAAGGGCTCCCACGATTTTAAGTCTGATCAGTTAGGGAGAGGCATTGAAGTACCTTGCATAGTGCACTCATATTGTGCTTATCCCTCACCATATTTTGGGCACCTTACTGTCGGCGTAGGTGCATGTCAGAGTCGGTGTGAGTGTTTTAATGGACAGGAGGAATTAACATATATTTCTATTCAGACTGCAGAACAGGCTTATCAACTGGTCAGTGGAGTGCCAGCCCCACAGGGAGAGAGTGTGGTGCCAGTGACCCGAACAGGCTGCACATGTGCTATGCCTCCCCTGCAGGCAGAGAGCTACATATCCCAGCATGCATTGGGCAGGAGGAGCTTGTGAAGGCGCAGTTACAAAAGGCTGTAGGAATTTTGAAGGGGACTCATAGCAACAGACATCCTGGGAGAGTCCCCTGCAGTTTGTAATAGAAAGGAAAATGAGAGTCTGAGAGGTCTGAAAGACAGATGGTTTAGAGAGGGAGAGAGAGAGAGAGAGAGAGAGAAACCCTGAGAGATTGAATAAGACTTCACAGTGGAGGGTGAGATACTTTGCGAGGTACCTGAACTGAGAGGAGCCATCTTGAATATAGATGCTGATCGATCAATGGGGATAAGTAACCCATGTTTAAATACTGGTAATTTACTTGGACTGTGCATTGTGTTATTAGTCAGGCAGGCAACAGGTGGAGAGGCATATTGTATTACTTTCAGGCCTTTTACACCTCTTTCCTATGTACATCCTAGTCCTGTAGCATCTTCTGGATTTTTATATTTCCAGAGGGCAAAGCGCTCATGCTATGGTTATCTCCCAACAGGGCTAGTGATTCACTTAACCCCAACGGAGAAAGGGTGTAAAACAGACAGGGAACGCTGAATACGGAAACCCTCCAAAGCCCTGTGTCCTCCTCCAAACCTGATGTAATTTGCGGAAGCAAAATAACATCACCAGATGAGCGCTTTGCCCTCTGGAAATATAAAAATCCAGAAGATGCTACAGGACTAGGATGTACATAGGAAAGAGGTGTAAAAGGCCTGAAAGTAATACAATGCCTCCATAGAAGCAACACAGAAACTTGGTTTCATCTCTACTGAAACCACCAATTGTCTTCACGCATCCCAACACAGTACATAGTTGCCAAGTATGCAATAATGCCATGCTTTGCTGTATGCAGAAAAATGTGTCCTGCTCTGACTCCATTTTCCCATTACTCTTCCTACCTGACTTTTTACGCTGGGTTCAGGGAAAGGTAAGGCCTGTTAGAATGATCAGAGGTAATGGAAGAAGCCATCAATCTCAGTGCTTCACTCGCATCCTCTTTTACTCTACCTTGGAAAGATGTTTTTGCACAACCACTGACATGAGATGGCATAGTCTTTGCAACAGACCTGCAGTTCTTTGAAGTTGCTGCTTGCCGTGTCATGCCATGTTTTTCTCCAAATGTATTAGGAAAACAGTGGTTACTATATTGCTTGGATCAGTCCTCTATCTCACTTTACATGCAGGTAACCGCCATATTGTGCTGCAGGTTAGAACACGTGATTAGACCTTCCTTAGACCTTGTATGAAGTGACAGACAACTGAGCAACATCTTCAGGCTACACTCTGTCTGTACTATCAGAAATGGTTACAAGAGAACAATTGTTATTTTCAGAAAGCTTTCCATCATGTACATGACAATTTGTGCCAGCAACAAATGTGACTTCCACCAATACTTCTGATTCTGAGCTCATCTCAGTGGTGGGTTTCACTCAGTGGTTCCAACAGCTCCACCTACATTATTCTTTGTTCATCCAAGACATGTTTAGGGTACTATATCAACAAACATTTATATGAAGAAGAACATCATGTGTAAGTTTACCAGAAATTCCCTGTTTTACCATCTTCAAAGATCTACTTGTCTACCTCATGCATAAAAGGGTTATGTCCATTTTCCAGTTTTTGGACCAGCCTCAGGTAATGTTATCTGCATGACCTTCAGGATCATTTACGGGTCTTTCTAGAAAGTCACATGTTGAAAATAGTAAAAACTTGATTCTAAGTTCTTTTCATAAACACAACTGCCCATATTCTGCTTCGTTTAGCCTCATTTATGCCATAAATAAATCAGTGAGGGGACTGTACTGATTGCACGTGACACTTGAAATCAGTGTCACATGTACGTATTGCAAGTGTCAGGGAACATTCCCTAATAGCCTCTTCACAACTTATTCAGTGTCATTTAAATTATCATATCCCCCTTAAAAAATCTTGTTTTTGCATGTGGGTGCCCTCAGCAAAGCACATTCTAATCTGTTAAGTTCCTCACATATACCACTATTCAATTACATTCCTGTAAAATGGGTGCGTTTTTGTACTTTTATAATGAGTGTTATGTCAGCAAACGGAAACTTAACTTAGCTGTATAGCCCAGCATTGGTTCTTAATTAGGTTAATCCAAAAGGGGACCACATTTTCTTCTAAAATAGAAAAGCATGCATACAGGGAAATAGGATCACTCTATTTTCATTTCTTTGGATGGATGTCTATTCACCTCCAAGTAACCCTTTTAATTTGAATTTGTTGTCTATATTACTTGGTTAGGCCTGCTTCCCATATCAAATCCTTAGGTACATGGTATTATACTAAATATATTAAATTAGAAACCACTCTAAAAAAATGTCCACAAGTGCTTTCTAGAAAGCCACCCAGATTGCATGAGCATAACTAGTTGAAAATATTAATCAAACTATTATACCTCTGTACCATATAACTTATAGTGGGATTATATAGGTACTATACTGAATGTATCCAGCCTTTTATCTATATCCATGGGATTTTAATTGTTATATTTTAGTATATTTCGCTTTTAAGTTACAATCAAATAAAAGTTATGTTTTAAAGGATGGTAATCATCGACATTATCAATTAGAAGATTTAGTGCACCTTATTCTAGAAACTTTGCCTTTTTCTCTTTTTGTCTTGAGAATAGGGTTTGTCAGGGATTTGTGGCACTGTCCTAAATTCATGCGCATAGAAAGAGTGCCGATATGAATGGAATCAGAACCCTCTTCTTGTGTTGTAAACGCATCTGTACTACCCTGTGATGTATTGGAATAATATTGTGGTTTGGATGAGTAGCAGGTTTATACTATCCTAGTTAGGGGCTCAGTTTTATTTGGACAACTGTTTTGCTGTAATCACGTTTCATCTTTATTAGAACAGTTATTATATATTGTTGTATACACATGGCTTGCTCTATGGGCAAAATGTACAATGACGTATTAATAATGACTTATTATAGTAATACTGCAAGGCATTCACTCTGCTGTCACCAGCTGCATAACAGATGTTATAGTGCCCATCTTACCAGCTCTATAGCCATACTGGGATATGCGCTCAATTCTGTGTTCTGTGTTCTATGTGTTCAGTTCTGGAGGCCATATCTCCAGAAGGATATAAATACATTAGAGACTGTACAAAGAAAGACAACTAAAATGGTGCAAGGCCTACAGCACAAATCTTACCCGGAAAGACTAAAAGTTCTTAGTATGTATAGTTTGGAGCAGAGAAGGAAAAGGGGGGACATGATAGAAACTTTCAAATACATCAAGGGTTGTAACAAGGTACAGGAGGGAAACATTCTACAAGAAGAGAAGTATTAGAACATGAGGACAATGACTGACACTGGAGAGAAGTAGGTTCAGAGGAATTCTGAGGAAAAACTACTTCATAGAAAGGGTAGTGGATAAGTGGAATAGCCTCCCATCAGAGGTGGTAGAAGGTAATACAGTAGAGCAGTTTAAACATGCTTAGGATAGACATAAGGATTCCCTTACAAATAATAAAGGATCAAATAGGGTGTGAGGTTACCACAGGTTACGAAATGGGCAGACTAGATGGGCCAAGCGGTTCTTATCTGCCGCCAAACTCTATTTTTCTATGATTGCACAAAGGGCACATTATTTCTGTATAACTAGTGCCAGATTTAAACCAGACCTGCCATGTCCCTGATTTCAAAAATTACACCCAGCCCCCCCCCCCCCCTCACGTTGGAACAACACTAGTCCCACATAAAAATGGTTTATCTAAACTTCCTGTTTGCAGAGCCCTGTGGGCACTTGGTACACAATGCCATATTGATGACATGAGTTGTATGGGGTGCAGAACTTCCTACTAAATGTTGAAATTACTGGCCACAAAAACGAAACCATTTGGTTGACATTTCAACCTTTCCATGACCCTTAGGCCGCAGTGACAACAATGACTTCTGTTCTGTGTAATAATATATGCAACTTATTTTCCTCTTTCTAAGAACGTGATAAAACCCCTTTATATTTCTCTGACACTCCCTTAATTTGTGTCTCAAACAGATTTGTATGGAGATAAATTTGAAGAAGTTTTTCTAACAGAGAAAGTTGAGACCCTTGAGGCTAATTTATGTTACCTTCATACCACAGCATGCACCGGAGTGAGGAGACAACACTTCCAGGCAAGTACCATACATCTTCTTCTGGAAGTCCGTAATTCATAGTGATAATCCCAGATTTTAATCAGAATTCCTCTAGAGAAAAGTGATATCATTATTTGTAAGCACCAACCCTGCATATAAAGTTGTGCCTTAGTGCACACCCATTGTCTTTCAGTAGCATTTCACTCACCACTTCTCTATGGGGTAAAATAACTTACTCGGCTCTGGCACAGTCTCTGGTGTTCACTCAGCCGTGACTCATCCTCTGTCTGCAGAGATGACTAGATTGTTCAGATTTGCATCTCCTTCCCCATTTGTCAATTCGGACCAGTACAATGGAGTGTGTGCATATGGACTGCTTGATGAAAAGATTATCTTTATGTTCCCTTCTCTATTACATTTTCTGTGTATCCATGGGTTATGGACAATCAGTGTGGAGATTAGTAAGAATACCTCTTAAATAAGCCATGTGGGTTGCAGCTGTTCATCCATTAACTTTTAACAATTACAAAATGGTGGATATACAATTTCCTGGCCTCCATCCCCTTCCCTCTGGACAAACAGGAAGTCAGAAACTCTTAAAGTCCCTGCAATTTCACAAATAATTGTAAGGGGTTAAAATGAGACGTTACTCTTCATCTACTGGTGTTAAGAATCAAGTTAAGCAGTTCTGGTCACTATTGTTCTCACCATGGACTCTGATAGACTTGGAGGCATCAGCTCAGCAGGGGAAAACAACACATGGGCAGAATCCTAATCCCTGCCCATCACCAACCCATCTTTCCATGCCGGCCATTTTGAACCAAGCTGAACTGACACTACCACTGCAGGCAGGGATTTCCACGTTGGGAATCTTGGACACTTAAAAGAGACTGCAAGAGGGACTAGAGACTGTTCCAGGATCTCTTGAGCTTGGTGTAAAGTTTTGTTTCTCACCAGCACCATCATGATTCTTGCATATGACTCGCATCTATCCCTCATATCTTGTTGCCATGAATATGTAGCAGAGAGTTTGGGGTTCAGATGCTTATAATATTGACAGAGAGCATTGGCCAAATGGTCGGGATGATCAAGAGATCGAGGAGTACAGTGTAATTATTAAAATACAGCTTGGTCGGGAGTTTCAACGGCGCTACCCAGCTAGACATGATTTCACTAGCAACAGCTGCTGCAGACCATATTATCTATTTGTATTCCTGATTCTAGGTGCTACCTAGCCTCAGGATTTCATCAGTAGTCTGGACTACTGCTTCTAGACTTCTCCTCCTGTTCCCTGGTTTCTCTGTTCTCCAGGTTCTCCCTCTGGTTTCGCCCGTTACCCTCTGAAAGGACCACAACCTGCGGTTATGGAGCCGCCATGTCCATGCTCCCTTGAGGGAACCTCTCATGAAACCTCTCTCTCCGTTAGACGACGCATCCTAATGGGGGTAGTGTCAAAACGGGCAAACACCTCAGGATTCCTGTGACGAAATGAGTGCGATAACCCTGTGAGCATTCGGTTTCTCATTTCTCACATAATGTGGATTATAGCAAGTACTTTTTACAGCCCATGCTTTTGTTCCCCGGCTCACCAGACTACAACTGCATTGTCCAATAACGTGGCTAAGGGGACATTGTAGTTCAGTGTACATATGTATATTGTGTATTGTATATTGATGACTTGCAGTAAGGTTGCTATTCATTGTCTTTAAAGTGAAGCCAGGGGGATTATGGGTAGGGATCAGGTTGCCGTGCACTTGAGTAGGAAAACTAATTAGTGTCCATTGTTTACACCAGGCTAGTACAGACAGGCTTTCTAAAAGGGGAGGTTCTCTGGAAGGACAGCTCATCTTCACTGCCCTCTCCAACCCCCCCTAGTCTAGCACTGACCAATGGTTAAGGAGAATAGACCCAGGTGTTTGCCCAGGGAGGGGAAAGACTGTGGAAATTAGACCTGTGATATACGGAACGACTCCAGGGGGGAAGGGTGTTCATGCTGGGATTTCATTCATGAAGGTGTAGGATCTAGTTTTGAATTGTCGTTTTCTAACTAGAGTCTATATATGCAGCTGAGAGGGATCCATGGGTCGTGAAGTCTGGACAGCAGGTGACTATATCTCCTTAAGTCATTGGGGTAAGGGACAGATAATGTGGTATATCTGCCTGGCATTTATTTACTGTGTGTACATAATATTCTAGTGTTGTTTGTATGACAATAAATATACTGTTGAATTTTTATAACTGCATTTTGCCTGAGTGACCATACGAATCCTAGAAGGTACTGGGTAGACTTCCCTGTCATAGGAAGGCACCGTGGGTGGCCAGCCAGCGTGAAGTGGGTAGCACTGGGCCAGATAAACCTGGTATCTTCACAATTCCCAAAACCTTCGGATTGTGTCACGAGCCGCGGCGGTATGCTGCATCCTGGCGTGATCTAGCAGTCGGGCGCGTCCTCTAGTTTCTATGCTCTGTTTTTATTCTTTGGGATTATCCTTGTGGTATAGATGTAGGAGGGTGTAGGGACATCCTCCAACTCCAGGGGGAGCTCTCATATGATTTAAACTGGTTCATTTATAATTTTATACATGCTTCCTGGTTATGTTATTACCTATGCCAGTTCTAGATAGGAATTAATTAGCAGCCTCCTGAGGCTGATTGTCAGCCCTGTTTTCCTCTGTCCTGATTGGCTCTCAGTACTATTTAAGGCAGTGAGGTCTGAGCCTCACTGCCGGTTATAGCTTCCAGTTCCCTATCTGCTAATCTGCTCCTGTGCTGTTTGGTGTAAACCTTCTGGATTGAACTTCTGTGTATGACCCCTGCCTGTACCTTGGACCTTGCCTGCTTGCCCATGACCCTGATTCGTTTGCCTGCACCTTGGACCCTGCTGTATTGCTAGTGACCCCGACCTTTGGTGTGTCACCTGATTATTCTGTTTGCTAATGGGTTTGTAGGGGTTATTGATAATTAAACATCAGAACACACTAGCTCTTCTGGAGAAGATAAGTTTCCCAATATCATCACTTCCCCATGATTAGCCTATCAACCTTGTGTGGGTGCTTGCATAGCTCGTCTGGTTCCTAAATTATTACAGCGTTATCTGTAAGAAACATGTTATTTCTAAGAATACATTTTTTAAAATTACTCCATTACAGAAATTCGATTTGAAAATGTTAATAAAAATGGGGTTAGGGGTTTTCACTCTTGTTTATATGAAAATATGCATAGAAATGAAAAAAAGTAAAACTAAGTACAAACAAAATAAAACATATAATCTGACTATGAGCTCCCGTCATAATTGCAATGATGGGCTGTGTATGCCGAGAGTAGAGCTAGCGAGAAGCTCCGATTCCAACTGCACAAATATTGTCCAAATAGAATACGTCTTGCGAGCCTCAGTAACATGGAGCAGATACAGACTGGGCCTACAAAAGTACCATTAGGTGGGAGACTGGTAGGCTTTCATGAAGAAGTGTGTTTTTAAGGAGAGCTTAAAAATTTGCAAGCTGCTGGAGAGTTTGATTGGGCATGGAAGAAGTGGTACAACAGAAATCTTCAGGGGAAAATCAGGGTACGGGTCTCTGCAGCATGGTGGGGGCGAAAGGGAGTGTGACGTGAGACGAGGATAGAGTTATAGTGGGAAGGAGTGGCTGAGGACTATGTAGGTAAAGATGAGGAGTTTGAATTGGATTATGTAGGGAACAGGAAGTCAGTGTAGGGATTGGCAAAGTGAGGCAGTAGAAGTGGAACAGGGGCAGAGGAAAATCAATGTAACCCAGGTGTTGAGGATGGATTGAAGTGGGGAGAAACATTTGAGAAGAAGCCAGATAGGAAGTTACAGACATCAGACCAGAAGATAATGAGAATGTACATGAGAGATTTAGCAGTGTGAAGGGTGAGAAAGGGTTGTAAGAGACTTAAATAAGATCTGGGCAGACCTGTCAGATGAATAAATTAATATAAAGCTGCATTACCTGCTATGCTATCAATGTTACTAAGCCTCTTCCTACCCTAGCTGCAGGATATGCTCCAGGCTGCCATTTTTTCTGGGGCTCCTCTGATTCTTAATAGAGAGCTGGCAAATTCCATTTGCCACTTTAACATGGCAATAGAAGGGAGGGGGTTGAGTGCAAGATTGCAAGGGCCAATCTTGCTTGTGATTGGTGCTCCCATTCACCCCCCCCTCCTCCACAATTTTGGTCAGGGCTGCGAGAACAATCACAGAAGCCCAGGGAAATATTGCTACATGAAGCTACCCCCAAGGTTCTGACTACAGAACAGAAATGATTAATAAAATATACTGTTAGAGCAATATTTCCTACAGGAGTGCTCAGGCTGAGGTGAAGGTGCAGATATAGGACACAGCCTGATTTTGACAGGTCAGAGCGGTGATAGGAGTGTGACATAAAGAAGTGCAGCATAATGAGTATCAAAGTGATGCTGAGTGCATATAGATTTGGGAGATGGAAAGAAGAGAAGAATGTACCAGGGGAGCAATATATGATCGCAACACAAAGATGGATTGAATAGAAGAGACTAATAGTGTGGATCTCAAAGAAGGACAAGAAGAGAGAGGGCTCTGGAAGAATGACATGGAAGGCACAGCCGAGAGAGAGTAGGATGTCCATACCACTGCCTTGTCTAACTTTCAGTTTGGGACTGCAGGGGACTAGAGTCAGGTTTGGTTGTTACGGATCTGCTCGGACCATGGCCTGATCTACTTAACTAAACCCACAAATCACTAGGAACCTTCCTCTCTGAACACTTGGACACACATCTTTTTGTCATGGTAAAATTGACGGTCAAGTGAAAAATGGGACTATTTGGGGTATGTCTAGTTGGTTAGCGAGATATGTCTTTGTTATATCAGTGCAGTGGAGATCATCTTTTAATCACAGGACTGCAACATCAATGCCCAGCTTTATTTTGATTTTGATACATTTATTTAACTATTAGTGTAGACATTTATGATCGTGTCCTATTATCCACACATATCGAGTATCAGAACTTGTTACTATTCACAGTCTTTCCAGAGCGTGTAAATTATTCAGCAGCATGTAACATAATTTGTTGCCGTTTTTACTGAAGAGCGAAGCATTTGAAGGAACAAATATCAACTATTTATATGTAGGAATTATTGCCCTAGGCAGTGACATCATACTTCCTATCGGCTGTATTTTAAACAACGGGCAGATGGGGATTACATTTTTCTACAACTGGCAAAGCAGAAGCATCGTTGCTCTTATTTTGTATAGCATAGCTAATGTTTAGGGACATGTAGCCTGCTGCAAGTTCCCAATAAAGTCACGGCTTGTCAGAAGTACCCAAGTAGTTTTAGATAAACTTTATTACAATACTTAGGGCAATATTTACTAAACTGCGATTTTGAAAAAGTGGAGATGTTGCTTATAGCAACCAATCAGATTATAGCTGTCATTTTGTAGAATGTACTAAATAAATGAAAGCTAGAATCCGATTGGTTGCTATAGGTAACATCTCCACTTTTTGAAACCCGTTGTTTAGTAAATATACCCCCTAGTGTTTAAACATAGAGTTAATGATCTTCAGGTATTAATTGTAGTAGTTTAGTGATGACATTGCTGAGGAATATGTGCATTCATCGTGTGATGAGCATTGATATATGTTCACAGTGTGACACCTATTACTAACATTATTATTATTATTCTGTATTTATATAGTACCAACGTATTATGCAGTGATTTACAGAGAAGGTTTAATCACTCACACCAGTCCCTGTCTGTACATTAATATTAACATATCAGTTTATATTTTGTTTTTGGGAGGAAAGTGGAGAAAAACCATGCAAACATGGGGAGAACATACAAACTCCACAGTCACTCCACAGTGACCTGGTCAAAATAGAGCCAATGGTGAGGCAGCAATGCCAACCACTGTGCCGCTGTGCCACCAAATTGAGCTCATAAATATGCACAAGACACCCAATGGCCATTGTGGTTTTAATCAGTAGCACACAGAGGCTATAAAGATCACAGTGTTCATTGGATAATTTTTAACCTGCACAAGAATGAAACTGACTTCAGTAGATCCTTAAAACAATAAACTGCAGAGGAAATGAATCTGTTCTTCACCAAGTTTTTCAATCTCAAGACGTTGTTCATAATCAAGACAAGGCGGCTCTTCCGAATACTCAATATCTGCATCAAACAGGTCCCTACTCTGTTCTGCACGTGGCATCAACAAGAAGATGACTACAAGTACCTATCTTCTGACATGATAACACATGTCAAGGTCAGATTCCTCCACTGAGACAGTAGACTAGAAATCCTCAGCTTTTCAATATAGATTTGTGATCCAAATTAGCTGGGCAATGCTGTAACCCAAGGTTTCCCAAACCCAGTCCTCAGGGCTCCCAACAGTGCAGGTTTTCCGGATCACATGTGACATAATTAGGACCACCTGTGGATCTGTTACAATGTGTCGGTCAGTAATGAATACACCTGTGCTCCAGCAAGGAGATATGGAAAACCTGCACTGTTAGGGAGCCTTGAGGACTGGGTTTGGGAAACCCTGCTGTAACCAATACAATTGTGACCATATATAGGGGAAAAAAGAATAAAACTCTAGAAAATGAGAAGGAGGGATAGGTGCAAATAAACCTTCTAAAGAACCCTTCATAACATGTTCAGTAGTCAGTTATCTGATTCCTAGGACTATTTTCTTGGTCCAGTCAGGAGTTAGAGGAGGGGATCAAGCGCAAGAGAGAGAGGGGAGAGAGAGGGCAAGGTAATCAAGTATGGATAGAAGATTAGGTGGATGGCTGCCGGTAGGCTTTGAGGAAAAGATAAGTTTTGAGTGCCCGTTTGAAGGGGACCAAATTAGAGGACAGTCAGATAGTGGGTAAAGGTAGTGGGTAGATAATGAAATTAGACAAGAACACAATGCAAATCAAGACATCCTAACTAGTAGTCCTGTGCTCTCAGCAATACCCAGTTGGAGTATGTGCCAGAGAGGAAGAGCAGCCACTAGGAGACAGAGACAAATGCCAATCATCAATCAGGTATGGATCTGCATATTAGACTTGGCATCAGATAAGAGCCTACATATTATTTTGGGTACCTGCGTGGTTCTGCACACTAGGTTGATCTCCATATATGGGTATAAAGATTTGTCTTAGCACCAGATATGTGCCTGCACATTAAACTGTGTAACAGATATGGATCTGAACATTATACTGGGCACCAGATATCAGTCTGCTTTTTAGACTCGGCATGAGATATTGCCCTTTATGATTTACTGAGCACCAGAAATGGTTCTGTTTAGAGATGACACCATATGTGGGTCTGTATATTAGGCTTGGCATCAGATATTTCTCTGCCAGGCATATTTTAAACCAGATATGGCCAGGGGCTGGCAGACAAATTTTAGCCCAGGAGGCGACACTCGGCTTTGCAGCCTTTAAGGTACATTTTAAAGTAAAGAAAAATGCAGGTAGCCAAGTGACCCAGCCCAAGGTAGCCTGCTATGGGCCAGGCCCAGAGAACAGAGGCGATTTCATATTTGGTGTTTTTAATATTTTGCTGTTTGCAAATCAGGAATTTCTTAAAAAAAAAAAATTATTATTAAATAATAAAGATTCAATTTAATATATGAATATTCATAATTGGAGAGCCCTAAAATACACTTCTATTTCTCTTTTCTTTGAGCCTGAATAAAAGCAAAACACAAAATTGTAATATCAACATTTTAGAGGTAACACTATATACAGTAGTACACTAATGGTAACTACCATATGTATATTACAAACTATACTCAGTTTTTTTCACGAATATTATATTATCTTTTATTGCTATAACTATTAATCCATGACCTATTACAGATTACAATATACTTTCACTACCACATATACTAGATCAAATTTAGAAAGAAGCCAGGAAAGCCAACATACAAACTCAACACAGATATACCCTTGTCCGAATTGAGCCCAAGGCAGCAATGTTAACTATTGCGCTACATTTCCATCCACCTGTAGTATATGTGCTTAACATCTATGTTTTACAAACCACAATTATCAGTAAATTCAAGTAAAGCATTTAGGAAATAGAATGATTGGGGCTACTTTCTATACTTTGGTTTAATGCTAATTAAATATTGACAAATAATTGAAGAGGAAAAAAATATGTGACTGTGCTGAACAGCAATTCCGGACACATGTTGACAACTAATTAAATAATAACTACCAATGAAAAAACAAACATATTTCATTTTAAAACACATATAAAACAATTTATCTTTAGCAAATGCTCCACTATAAAGCTACTTCTACACCAAAGTGTTCCTAGTTTGGTCAGTTTGCATTGTTTTTCATGCTTCTTTATTCTTCAAACATCCCACTCCAATATCAAAAGAATAAAACAAAAAGTAGCCAAATAATAAAAAATTTGCATACTTTCCTCATAGTTCAGCATTAAATTTTTCTATACCAATCCCTTTTAGAGCTTGGTAAATTTTGTTATCTTAATGATACATCGATTCTAATTCTGTGTGGAAGTAAATTTAAAGACAGTCAGAGGCCACTGAATTTAGCCAAGAGTTTAGTTAACTTGATTCAGAGAAACCTTTAGGAAATGATTTAAAAGCAGGGTGAGTTCTGTCAGAAGGGGATAACGCCCCTCTGGTTCCCTAATTTCCTGAGAGATTGTGAATGTAAGATACGTAGGTATAAGAATGGTGACCCCCTTCATCTTACAGATTGCGTCACAATCATGGTAAGAGCAGGGATAGTATTTAGATGCAAGTTCAGAGTGGCGGGAACCAGAAAGTTAGTCTCTTGTAAGAACACTATGTCGCCCCTCATCTGTCTGAGACTATGAAACAAAGTGGACCTCTCCTGAGGGAAAGTCAGCCCCTTCACGTTCAGCGTTAAAAATTTAATAGCCATGGAGAATGAGTGTCGATAGAGCAGGAAGAGGAGAATGAAAGGGTACCAGGCCACTAGCACCCCGAGAAGTCGGACCCTGGGAAAGAGACAGTTGAAAAGCAGAATGTGTCTGAAGTTGATCCTAAAGACCTAAGGGGGGCGGTGTGGCTCTGGAATCCGCAAGATAAGGTAGTTGTCAGGCCCGAATAGAGAGGAACACTAACCGGTATTAGCGCTACTGAGATAATAGGTGCGGAGTCTAACGTACCCCTGGTATTCAACAGGGACCCCCGCAAGGAGGTTTGGACTTCGCTGCACAGGGTACGCAGGTTGTGGTCCTATTAGTCAGTTGCCGGTGTAGTGAAAGAAGGGTCAGACGGTCCGGGTCAAGCCAATCGGTATACATGGTACAAAGGGAGAATCCAGGAGAATCGTCAAAACTAGCCAAGGTCGCAGGAACACAGTGGGGCACACAGAAATGAGGATGGTCAGCAAGCCGGGTCACAACAGGAAGGCAGAATCCGAAGAATGGTCAAGGAGGCCGGGTCACAAATGGAGGAGTAAAACACAGGGGAGCTAGAGGCATATAACCTGTTACTCTGGCACCCTAATGGCGCCAGAGCCAGGTTTAAATAGGAGGCAGGAAGTGGCAGTGATTGGGGAAATCAGGCACTCCTGTGCCGATACTTGTGCCCCATTGCCTAGCAACGAAACTGAGCTGGGCGCACGCGCCCGACGGAGCTGGGGGGCGCGGCATTCCTGTTGCCCAGCAACAGACCGGGCTGAGCAGCAGAGACAGGCGTCTGTCCCCGCCGAGTGGAAGAACAGCGGGGACGGCGCCTGACAGTAGTGTAGGATGTGAAGCATAGAGGTCCGTGGTGCGTGGTAGGAACAGTATAGGAAATTGACAAAAAGTTTGATATTTGAACATCAAGGTAATGTATAACAGCATAAAAAACACCAAAACCAAACTAAAGAAGGCGTGGTTGTCACTAACATTCAGCCTCTCCCAGAAACTCAATCTGAACAGCTAGCAGTGACTAGCGTCACCTTAATCATTAAGCAATAAATATACCTTTTTAGCCACCACAAAGGATTTACTATGTTGTCCTTACATTCACCAAACCACTTATTAATGTTTCACACTTAAATCAAAAACACATGTAGCATGAGCCTCTGGGCTTTGTAAATTCACAAAGAATCATGGAGAATATGCGAGATTAAATGTATTTTAATCCCAAAAATGTTTCCAAGGATTAGTTACAAAAAGTTAATGACACGACATACAATAAGTTGCACAAGTAAATTTCAGAAAATAAAATAGGAAATACTTACTAGTTAAGACTTGGTGTGTGTGTGTGTGTGTGTGTGTGTGTGTGTGTGAGGGAACACAATTGAGAAAAATGGGACATTTCAGTCTTGATAGACCCCCTCATGAAAATGTACAATGTAATGTCTAAAGCAGAAGATTTTAAACTCTTCTTACAGGCTCTTCACCCCCACCTTAGGAATTACATTTTCAATTAAGTCAGTATGATTCGCAATATGACACAGAGCTTTCCAAAGTAAAGTATCTATCTAAGATATATGTTTGGGCATCTCAGAGAATCTCTCACCTCTGCTCTGCTTGAGTGACTAGATGGTTTACAACTTTTGGGCTTCAAACTCCTCCGAGATTCTTATCTATCCCGGGCCTGGCTAGTTTCAAAAGATTATTGACACTTGCATAGGTTCAGACTCATGTCATCTAGCAAAGCACACATTGAGATTAAATTACAAGGTTACATACAATATACATTGCCATACCTGAATATTAAGGGAAAATAACAATAATACATAATCATCACAATGGTATATAGAGCAAACATGAAAACAGAAAATAATAACTGTTCTACAGATGAGTAAACAGAGACCACACATGGAGTTTTCCCTTTTTGGGCTCACAGCCCAAAAAAGGGAAAACGCAACTTTCTGTTGTCGTGAGGATGAGGTATTGAGATTTAAGATGATCAACAAACCTGCAGGCAGGGGCAGATTGGGAACTTAAAGGGGCCCTGGAAAAAATTATTGAAGTGGCCTCATGTGGGCGGGTCCAAACAACTGTGGGTGGGGCCAACACAAAAATAGGCGGGATTTAGAACTACTGGAATTCGATTGTAGTAACAATTAGGAAAACCTAGATGTGATGACTTAAGACACAATGGGTCATTTCTAAAGCAAAGCAGGGAAAAAGCTGCCAATCCTGTGCTATAAAAATACATGAATCCTTTTACATTATCTGTGACTGGTTTATGCCTCTGTGCTCAAACTTCTTTAGTTGCCTACTAACACATCCTTACAAAATTCCTTTCATAGAAACATATCTGACTTTGTTTAATAAGTTTAACTATTAGGAAACATGTTGGCAGAAACCTATTTGATCAGTCTGCCAGAGCAGCATATGAGCACCTGACCGCACTTATGCATCTTTCCCTAACATCATGAGCTGTAAACTACCAGTCAAATCTCTCTCTTTAATATTTAAAAATGTGTACTGTGTGTTTCAAAAAATGCATTAAAAATAATCCTTATAATAAATGGCTATCTAGTGCGATCACCAGAAAGGTAAACTGCTTCAAGCATCTGCAAGAAAACACTTATTTGGTAACAATTGTGTATGAGCTCTAAATGTGCCCAGTGATTGGTGGTGGTTTGATTTAATAACAGTGCAGGGAGGGTTGGTAGACAATGGCATAAGTGAAGGGGAGAGCTATTCCAAGGGTTTGCTGGTGATATAGTAAGTTTAAAGTAGGCAGGATTAATTATATTGTCAGTACAATGGGGGCTGGCCATATGTTCAGCAAAGTAATGGAATCAAGGCGAGAACCATGCAGCACACATCCCCCTCTATCATAGCAGCACACATCCCCTCTTCCTCTATCATAGAAGCACACATCCCCTCCCTCTATCATAGCAGCACACATCTCCCCCCTCTATCATAGCAGCACCCCCTCTCTATCATAGAAGCACACCTTCCCCTTCTATCATAACAGCACCCCCCTCTAACATTATTATTATTATTATTATTATTATAATTTATTTGTTAGGCGCCACAAGGTATCCGCAGCGCCACACACAGCACTAACAGTAGACTATACAGGGTGAAACCATACAGAACAATGAACAAAAAGTACCAATACTTCAGAAACTCCGGCCAGTCATATGCAGTAAAGACGGAGCAGAAAAACAGGTATGGAGACAGGAGGGGAGGCATAACATAGCAGCACACATTCACCCCATCCCTTTATCATAGCAGCACACATCCCCCCTCCTTTCCCCCTCTCTATCATAGCAGCGCACCCCCCTCTATCATAGCAGCACCCCCCCTAACATAACAGCACACATTTACCTCATCCCTTTATCACAGCAGCACACATACCCCTACCCTCCCCCTCTCTATCATAGCAGCACACCCCCCTCTGTTATAGCAGCACACCCCCCTCTATCATAGCAGCACACATTCACCCCCTCACTCTATCATAGCAGCACACATCCCCCCTCCCATCCGCTCCCTCTATCATAGCAGCACACATTCCCCTCTCCCCTCCGCTCCCTCTATTATAGCAGCACACATCCCCCCTCCCATCCGCTCCCTCTATCATAGCAGCACACATCCCCCCTCTGTCATAGCAGCACCACCCCCTCTAATATAGCAGCACTGTCACGGGCACTAGGAGTCTTTACCCAGGGATCACCAGATGGTAGGCTTACCAGAGCAATGTAGATGGTAATAGTGTACTCTGGTAGCAGGGTGATCACGGAACAGGAAATGGCAGATGATGAGATGCTCAGGAAAGTCTGTGACTAGCAGCACTGGTAGTATGGAGGTAATAATACACGAGGAACTGTATGGACAAGGGCACGTGAAGGTAGTCAGTGGTCTGCGATAGCAAGTTGTACCACTGCTATAGTGAGGAGGAATGTCCAACAGAAACGAGGAGGTGATGAGAGTCAGCGGTCTACGGATAGCAAGTTGTACCGCTGTCTATATGAAGGAATGGAATCCAAGAGGAGGTATCCGGGGAGTCAGTGGTCTGCGATAGCAAGTTGTACCACTGCTATAGTGAGGAGGAATGTCCAACAGAAACGAGGAGGTGATGAGAGTCAGCGGTCTGCGGATAGCAAGTTGTACCGCTGTCTATATGAAGGAATGGAATCCAAGAGGAGGTATCCGGGGAGTCAGTGGTCTGCGATAGCAAGTTGTACCACTGCTATGTGAGAGGATACTGGAACAGGTGATACGGGAAACAGGGATCAGTGGTCTGCGACCAGCAAGTTGTACCACTGACTATATATGTGAGGAGGTGCACGGGGAGAGACTGCAACACAGGATATACACGGGCACCTTAAACACGATCCATAGTAATATGCACAATATATATATAAATGACTGAACAGGTCTGCAAATATAGAAAGTCTCTTGAAGTAGTCCAGCACAATATAACACAGTCAATGATGGCAGCAGACTCAGCGGATAGCAGACTCCAGAGGAGAACCAACACAGTCCAGCAAGATATGCAATACACTAGCACAGTCAATGAGAAGTATGCATACCGTGGTTCAGAAGCAGGCAGTCAGATAGGAGTGCAGCGATACCTGAGCGGCAGGAGGCCGGCAGGATGAGAAGTCCCTGGATGGATGAGGCAAGGGTCTAGTAGGTGCAGCGCACAGGTAAGTAGACCAACAGGGACACGAATCCACAGGAATCAGTAGGACGTGGAACTGGACTAATGGAGGACCCAGGAGAATGGAGATGATCTAGCAGAGGAGTAGCAGATGAGATACGAATCCAATGCTGACAGGAGGGTAGAGACCAGCGGAACACTGGAAGACGTGGAGAGCGGATCAGCAGCAGATGGACGATAGCGCTGACAGCAGCAGCAGGACTCTGCGGGCACACGGAGGTAACCAGTAGCAACCAATAAGTACCAATAGCGATGGAACACGGGAGAGCAGAGTAGACCAGGAGCTGTTGATCACGGAGAGTAGCGGATGGCAATGATAGCAGCAGTCTCGATGAAGTACACAGACGAGTAGCAAGCTGGAGGCTGTAGTGCACGGAGGCAGCGGATAGGAATCAGCTAGCAGTCACGATGATGAACACAGGCGAGTTGCAAACTGGAGACTGTAGTGCACGGAGGCAGCGGATAGGAATCAGCTAGCAGTCACGATGATAAACACAGGCGAGTTGCAAACTGGAGACTGTAGTGCACGGAGGCAGCGGATAGGAATCAGCTCACGGACTTGATGATGAACAGGTGAGTGGATGTGGAGAGCAGACTGTAGTGCACGGAGGCAGCGGATAGGAATCAGCAAACAGTCACAATAATAGCTAATAGCGTTGAAGTGGTATAGAAGGCTGTAGTGCACGGAGGCAGCGGATAGGAATCAGCCACGGACTTGATGATGAACAGGTGAGTGGATGTGGAGAGAAGACTGTAGTGCACGGAGGCAGCGGATAGGAATCAGCCAACAGTCACGATGATACACTTGATGTTAGGAGTGGTATGGGACCACAGTAGTAGAAGTGGTTTGGAAACCACAGAGGTAGAAGTGGTTTGGAAACCACAGGAATCAGCAGCGCTGAATACACGAGGAAACACAGGAACACCTTCAGAGACTCATGGGGAATGAGACTCCAAGATCAGGCCACGTGGTGTTGACCACAGGTGCTTAATATAGGGAGTGTTGCCTGATCTGCCAATTGAGTTAAAGGGACATACACTGAATTATAGGAAAGGGCTGCGCATGCGCAGACCCTCAGCATGGAGGACGGCCACGGTTCCTAAATGTCCGGGAAGAAGCACTCACAGTCCGGTGAGTGACAGTACCCCCCCTTTTAAAGGTGGGCACAGAACGCCTGGAACCGGGCTTGTCCGGATTTTTGGAATAAAACTTCTTCAAAAGGGCAGGAGCATTAAGATCTTCAGCTTTGATCCAAGAGCGCTCCTCAGGACCAAAGCCCTTCCAATGGACGAGGAAACGGAGGACTCCTCGTGAAATTTTTGCATCTAGTACCTCAGTGATCTCGAAATCCTCCTCCTGATGGACTTGAACTGGCTGCGGAGCTGCGGGAGGAGTTGAGAAACGGTTGATAATAAGAGGTTTGAGCAAGGATACATGGAAGGCATTAGAAATCCGAAGATTCTTAGGAAGAAGAAGTTTCACACATACTGGATTGATTACTTGAATGATCCTATATGGACCAATAAAACGAGGGGCGAATTTCATAGATGGAACCTTCAAACGAATATTTTTGGTAGATAACCAGACACGATCTCCAATTTTTAGTGGTGGAATAGCCCGCCTCTTCTTATCTGCGAAAGATTTATATTTGATAGATGTCTTCTTTAAACAGGTTTTGACCTGAGACCAGATATTTTTAAAGGTCTGACAAGCAGTTTCCACCGCAGGAACTTGGGTGGGCGGGAGGGCAGGAAATTCCGGAAAAGACGGATGGTGACCGTGAACCACCAGCACTTGACTTTTTGAAGATGACTCCTGAGATCCCTCTTCAACGTCCGATGACGTCACGAACGCCCGATGAGGAGGAAGGCGTTCAGACTGAACCTTATTACACAGATCCGTAGATGAAGGATCCTGTGGAGGAGGACCTGGTGGAATAGACGAATGCTGTCTTTTGAATGAAACCCCTTGGGAGAGACAACGATGGTGACATTCAGACCCCCAAGACGTAACTTGAGGGGTGCGCCAGTCAATCTGGGGAGAGTGACACTGAAGCCATGGAAGGCCTAAGACAATCGGACTTGTCGTAACCGGAAGGATTAAAAACGATATTTCTTCATGATGCAGGGCACCAATCTGAAGTGTTACTGGAGACGTACTCTGGGTGATGAGACCGTTGATGAGACGTGATCCATCTATAGCCGTCACAGTAATGGGCGTTTTTAAAGTAATCACTGGTAGAGACCATTGATTTACTAATGATTTGGAAATGAAATTTCCTGCTGCTCCGGAATCAATCAATGCCTGTGACTCAAAGGTTTTGGTAGCAAAAGAAATCGTGACATCAAAAGCGCAGACTTTAGATTATATACACAATATTAAGGACAAAGGGGTGCTTTGTGTGGAACTATAAGTTCCAGCATTCTCTGCCAGAGAAATGTCACACTTTTTGCCACGCATGCTGCGACTTGTAGTTCCCAGGGCTGGGAGAGAATAGCTGGGTCTTGCAGTCCCACAGCAGACGGACACTTGGTACTTACTTGGATTCTGAGGTGTTACGATAGCTCCGGAATAAGGGGCAAATGTACCTAGACTCTGTTGTGGCACAATGGTCCCACTTCCATCATACGCAATCGAGGTAAAACCTGCAATGCCGATCCTAGCAATAGATTTCACAACATGTTAAAAAGACAAATAATAAAATGATACAAATAAACAAAGGAGGAAGAATCGTCTTCACATAACTAGAACAGTGAAGGGAGATTTATTACTGCCGGTCTTAATTCAATAAAGGTCTTTAAATGTAGTTAGTGATTGTTAAATAGTATCATTTATTCAATGCCCACATACTTGCCCCATGCTTCTGTATCCGATCTACCGAAGCCCTCTAAGGGGCGTATTCAATTGTCAGCGTTAACGCTAACAATTGAATACCCCCCTAAGACTTATGATAAATGACAAGTGATTTTCATTTGTTAACCATACACAATATTGTTTGTAATTGTCCTGTATTTAGGCAGGCAGGGTCCTCACCCCCTATTATTTCTGTATGTTTATGTAAATATCTATAAACATACATGATTATCCCCATGTGTACTACACTATACTGTAAAGTTACTATGTGTCGGGTAGTTTGGTTGTCCGCTGTTTATAAGCTTCAGGCCTCTTCTTACTTTGTACTAAGTAAGATGTTGGCTGACATCAATATTTACTTTATATAACGGAAATGAAATGAAATTTGTTAAACTCAACTGAATTCTAAAATCTTAAATTGGGATAAAAACCAACAAATGAATGACAAATGACTGCATCCCTGTAATGTATGTCCTTACACTGTAAGAAACCCTATTGCATGAAGTGGGGAGCAGCACAACGTAGTCACCAGCGTTCCATCTTCAGCACAAGTTTATTCAGAATCCGTTCATTAGAGAATGTGGTTACGGATTGGTGACTGGAGTTAGGGATTCGGGTCAGAGATTAGGGACCCAGATCAATCGTCTTCATATACAATAAACAGGTGAATTGGAGCCCAAATGTTAATCCTCCGATGAAGATATGTAGCACAGTTACATTCATAAATCATAACTGATATATTTAAGCACCTTTGTGGGGTAGCGGTATTTTCCTGAATAACTGAAATCGTAAAACAAGATGATGCTGTCTAAAGCTGGTGAGGGAGAGCTTGGGACTTATATAACAATAAAGCACGATGGCTCAGTGGTCAGCACGTCTACCTCACAGCACTGGGGTCATGAGTTCAATTCCTGACCATGGTCTTATCTGTGAGGAGTTTGTATGTTCTCCCCGTGTGTGCGTGGGTTTCCTCCGGGTGCTCTGGTTTCCTCCCACACTCCAAAAACACACTAGTAGGTTAATTGACTGCTATCAAATTGACCTTAGTCTGTCTCTGTGTGTGTGTGTGTGTGTGTGTCTGTGTGTGTTAGGGAATTTAGACTGAAAGCTCCAATGGGACTGATGTGAATGAGTTCTCTGTACAGCGCTGCGGAATCAGTGGCGCTATATAAATAAATGGTGATGATGATGATAATATAAACATGCTTTGGAAACCCTCTAGTCTAGGATGGGCCAACCTGTGGCCCTCCTAGTATTATGAAACTACAACTCCCAGCATACCCTGACAGATATCGGTTGGTAGAGCATGCTGGGGCTTGTAGTTTCTCTATAGCTGGGTAGCCACAGTCGGCCAGGCCTGCTCTAGTCTGCCCAGATCAATTAAAAAAATGGGAGGACTTGGTCTTCATTTGTTGCTAACATTTCAAAATGATCAAAGTAATTTGAGTGTTTGAGCTGAACTCATATTTCCTTCCCATAGTAAATTGTAGTATGACCTATATGCTGCTGCCCTGTAAAATGAAAATATATAATTACCAATATGATGATAATGGTTCCAATGGGCCATTTACATAAGGTCCATTTCCAGTAGAATCTCCAATTGTTACGGTTACAGGATTTGGACTAATCGACCTCCTACTCCTTCCTGGCATGTTTACGATTTTAGCAACATAGGCGTTTGTGTTCTTATTCTTGTAATCATTGTAGGTTTTGGACAAAATGCTTGAAGATGGTGTTTGACCTTCAACTGTGAGAAGAGACCGTGCATGAACAAAGAGTAATTAGTAATGTCACATTTCCACATTGTAGTGAACTGTTTGTAACGCTAATGAGAAGTCTGATTACTACATGTGATCTTACTGAACATGTTGACAAGCTGTAAAGAAACGTATGTCCAACTAAAAAAATACTGAAAATTCCTAGGCGCTAAAATATTGGAAAATCTACAATTTATTAATATTACTATGTAACTCTAATTTGTCGCTCCCCAATAGAGGGGATTATGCCACCTCCTAACACAGCAAATAGATCTTTGAAAAAGTCACTACTGAGTGACGAATGTATTTCACCCCCTGTGTGTGTATATATATGTGTGTATATATATGTGTGTGTATATATATATATATATATATATATATATATATATATAAAATCGTAAGACAATGTATAGATAGATATTTACTATTAATAATAATACTCTAAAAAGATACATCTGTGGAGGCTAGTGAACCGCTACTACGTAAATTAGAACGAAAAACATCGCCACATTATTAATCGCAGACACAAAAACAAACTTATTGTTTTTGCAGTCTTACCCAGTCGATTTCGGAATTGTCATTGATGCCACTTGAGTTCCTCCTAAGGAGGAGATGAAGTGACAGACAAGCAAGCAGGGGGACAGTCGAGGCACTGGACCCTTGAGCAATTATATCAATGGTTTACAGAGGAGCCTGTCCTCTTGTGTTAGTAAAGACAGGACTGTCATGATGTGAGGAGGGGAATATAGGCAGCAGGAAGCCACAGACTGAGAGTTATATAGTGGAAGGAGCAGGGTCTCCCAGCAGCACAGAGTATATCAGGAGATGAGTGATGTGTCAGTGAGGACAGGGCTGCATGTGACAGGGGCAGTGACATGATGTGAGGAGGGGAATGGAGGCAGCAGGAAACCATAGACTGAGAGTTATATAGTGGATGGAGCAGGGTCCCCCAGCAGCAGAGTATGCCAGGAGATGAGCGATGTGTCAGTGAGGACAGGGCTGCATGTGACAGGGGCAGTGACATGATGTGAGGAGGGGAATGGAGGCAGCAGGAAGCCACAGACTGAGAGTTATATAGTGGAAGGACCAGGGTCCTCCAGCAGCACAGAGTATATCAGGAGATGCGTGATGTGTTAGTGAGGACAGGGCTGCATGTGACAGGGGCAGTGACATGATGTGAGGAGGGGAATGGAGGCAGCAGGAAGCCACAGACTGAGAGTTATATAGTGGTAGGAGCAGGGTCCCCCAGCAGCACAGAGTAGATCAGGAGATGAGTGATGTGTTAGTGAGGACAGGGCTGCATGTGACAGGGGCAGTGACATGATGTGAGGAGGGGAATGGAGGCAGCAGGAAGTCACAGACTGAGAGTTATATAGTGGAAGGAGCAGGGTCCCCAGCAGCACAGAGTATATCAGGAGATGAGTGATGTGTTAGTGAGGACAGGGCTGCATGTGACAGGGGCAGTGACATGATGTGGGGCTCCTATTATAGCTCCTATTATACTAATGAGGGAAGTTTGTTGAGTCAAAAGTCATAGATTCAATTTGCTTGTGTAATAGGACAGGAATAAACAACTGATGAGGCTGTTGTGGGACTACAGCTCCTACTATGACAGAGCATTCTGGCATCTATAGTTTAACAACAGCAGAAGTATTCCTTAACTCTGATCTAGAACATGATGCCCACCCTCCAATTAAATATTTACTTCCGACAGTGCCTGTTCCCATACTCAGGGTTGCATAGTCCTCATAGCACCGATCCATGCTCCCTCCAGGATCCAACAACAACAAAATGATCCACCTAATAGGTACAAAATAGCCAATGGTAGAGCACAGTACAGTATAAGTCATATGACACCCTCCCACATCCCATCTATCCCTTTTGAAAGGGTGTGGGTGTGGCATTGATGCAATTTTCATCATTAAGGGGAGGGCCAAAGACCAAGTGCAAATCATGTTTCCACACCCCCTGCACTTGCCCTTTGGACCTTCCCTCCAAGCAAAAAAGTAGGCAAGTATTACTCACTAGAACATCAGTGGTAGCTGATACTTCCAGAAGCCCAACTAGAAATAAATGAAATTGCCATCTCATAGCACTTAGTGAAAATTTAATAATGTAAAGGTCAAATACTCAGCAATAGCACGAACAGCGTTGCTTTGTACTTACAGCAGGCATGGTCAGTAAGTCAGACTGGGAGACTCTCACAGCTGGAATAACATCGAATTGGTTGGGTCCCTTTGTGTGTTCCTGGAAAAGCTGAGAAAGAGGATACAGCAATAAGAAGCTGTGCCTGGATCCACCCTGATCACCAGTCAACCAAATAATGTGGCCAAACATGCATAGGGCTAACTTAGGTAAAATAAGGCATTTCCTGTATTCATTTTGTCGCAGAATGTGTGAACTTTGTAATATTGCAGTACCAATGGACTTATACTGCTGGATTGGTTTTGCAAATTTGGTTATAAATATATATATTTTTTTAAATTTTTTATTTTTTATTTTTTTTTACTTTTTTTTTATTTTTTAAAAACTTGGGAATAATGGGGAAATAACTATGCCCTTAGAAGCACAGAGCACAGGACACAGCACCACTGGACTGAACAGGACACAGCGCAGGACCCAGCAGCACTACTGAACTCAGCAGGACAGAGCACAGGACACAGCACCACTGGACTGATACTGCAGAATGTGTGAACTTTGTAATATTGCAGAACCACTGGACTTTTACTGCTGAATGTGTGAACTTGGTAATATTGCAGTACCAATGGGCTTATACTGCAGGATTGGTTGTGCAAATTTTGTTGTAATTAAAAAAAAATGTAATTATTTTTTTGTATTATTTTTAAATAACTTTTTTTTATTTTTTTTAAACACTTTGGAATATTGGGGAAATAACTCTGCCCTTAGAAGCACAGAGCACAGGACACAGCACCACTGGACTGAACAGGACACAGCACAGGACCCAGCAGCACCACTGACCTCAGAAGGACAGAGCACAGCACACAGCACCACTGGACTGATACTGCAGAACACAGCACAGCACAGCACAGCACAGCACAGCACAGCACGAGATCTTACAGGACAGAGCACCACCTAACACACCCTCCCTCTACCCTGATCAATGCCCGAGTGAAGATGGCGGCGACTAGCGGGGAATTTATAGGATCCGAGTATCGCGAGATCCGACAACGGGATTATGAGTCAGAGCCTCAGTTTCAGATTTGAATTTGGTGCCAATACCCGGATCTGTCTCGGATCCGACTCGGATCGGCAAGGTTCGGGTGGGCTCGGATTTCTGAAATCCGAGCGCGCTCATCCCTACTGGGAATATGGGAATTGCACAATTATACTAATGTAATAAAACATAAACTGCATATTGTTTTTGCCTCTCTTCATTGCACAGTTAATCCTTAATATTTAAACGCATAAATAAAGACACTGACACAAATTTTAGTTTTGGCAAAAGGTCACAGTTTATTGAAGACAAAATTATGGTGGTAGCTGGTCAGCTAACAACTAATAACCAAACCAAATATGGTATATGGTATGGCCATCTGGCACTAACCACCGGTCTCAGCATATACTCCTTTACTATTAGCCTGTGCTAAATCTGGCATCAGAGTGACTGCTCCCCTTCTGGACTCACAATGACGTGCCCACACAAAGGGACCAAAGGGCCACGTTACTTCGAAAGGGGCAGTGACCTGTGGCCAATCAGCAATAGCACCGTATATATTAGTTGCTGACTGCAAAAACTTCATGCTGACTGTGCCTTGTCTGTGAAGGGGGAGAGAAGGGGTTAGTAACACCATTGAGCATCCCGCACCTACCTTGGAAGAGAAGAAATAAAAATGTAAAGGACAAACAAAGAGGTACAGGCAACAGCCTACAGGAGGGAGGGAGGAAACTACTACTGTGCTAATGTGAAAACACAAAGGTCCAATGATGTTGCAAATATACTAATAATGCTATTACCGTAATAACCATTTTTTAAACTACCTTCATTATCATACAAGGTTGATTCCAATTTATACCCTGCTCTTAGAAAGATGATGCTATTTCAATGTCTCAATGAATATTATATCATATCATATCAAGAAAGACTTTCCATAAAGTCTTATTAAAGATAATATGTATTCTTATTAACAATAGATATTTTCAGTAACGGTATTCACTCATATACTAACAGTGTAGAACATATAATACATATTACATGAAACACAATACATTGCTTGCTTCAGCTATCTTATACAATTGTAAATGTGCTTCTTATCTATGTTACTAAGAAAACATGTTTTATATATATATTTATATATATGTGTGTGTGTAATCAGATTGCGTATAATCAGATTGTAAGAATTCTGGTGTGCAATCAGTTGTCAGACAGTGTGTGTATACAATCAGATTGTAAAACAATGTGTGTATAAGACAGATAATTTGATGTGTGTTTATGTGAAGACAAAGAAAGAGAGCCAGATTGTAAGACTATATGTTTGCCTGCAATTAGATTGTGTGCAATCAAGTTGCAAGATAATGTGTGTTCATGCAATCAGTTATAAGACAATTTGTGTGTAAGACAGATTGTATTGTAAGATAGATTGTATTGTAAGACAGTGCATGTGTGGAGGTTAGGCCATGTGTCTGTGAGGAGACAAGGAAAGATTTACAAGATGGAGGGATATGGGTGTGTGTGTGTGTGTGTTAAAACAAGATGGAGGATAGGACATGTGCGCTTGTCTGAGAAGACAAAATGGAGGATAGGCCGTGTGTGTGTGTGTGTGAGAAGGAAGGCCAAAATGGAGAACAGACCATGGGGTAAATGTATCAAGCTGAGAGTTTTCCGGCAGGTTTGAAAAACCAATCAGATTCTAGTTATCATTTATTTAGTGCATTCTACAAAATGATAGCTAGAATCTGATTGGTTGCTATAGGCAACATCTCCATTTTTCAAACCCGCCGGAAAACTCTCAGCTTGATACATTTACCCCCATGTGTATCTGGCTTTAGTACAAAGCCTATCTCACATGTCTCTCACATGGCTCCCACAGGAGCCATGTTTGTTACGAGCCGCGGCGGTACTCACCGCCGCCGCGACTCGTTTCCTGGGCTAAGCCCTCCCTGCCTTAAATACTACAAGCAGCCAATCAGAGCCTGGCTCTGAAGTATACACAGCCCCCTGCATAAGATTAAATTATGTTCATTAATTAGCCCGCAGGCTTGTGTGGCCAATTTGCGCACGCGCCCGGCTTTCATTCATTGCCGGGACGCGGCGCTTCGGAGGAACGGCCGGGTCACGGCCAGAAGTGACATCCCGGTCGTCAAGATGACGGCCGGGACGCCGGGGAGACCAGGAGATGAGTCGCGGCGGCGGTGAGTACCGCCGCATCGATTCTCTGGGGACAGAAGGCTCTTCCGTAACTTTAAGGAGAGCTGTAAACTTTACTTCCGTCTCCGACCCTGCTTCTCCGGCTCAGAACAACAAAGAGTGGGTATAGTGATTTCGCTGCTTCAAGGGGACCCGCAATCCTGGGCCTGCAGCTTGCTTTCCGACCGTCCTTCGCTGAGGTGTGTGTATTCCTTTTTCGAAGCCCTAGGGCTCCTCTATGATGACCCGGATGGGGTAGCTTCCGCTGAGGCCCACCTCAGATCCCTAAAACAAGGCCGACGCTCTGCAGAAGAATATGCTGCCGAATTCCGGTGCTGGTCCACTGATAGTGAGTGGAATGACCCAGCTTTACGCAGCCAGTTCCGTTTGGGGTTATCAGAGCAAATAAAGGATTCCCTGGTACAGTACCCTTCACCTACTTCCCTGGAGGGACTTATGCAGCTCACAATCAAAATTGATAGACGCCTCAAGGAAAGAAGAGCTGAGAAGGAAGCACCCACTCCCAGTGCATTCCTTTCTGTGCCTCCTTCTAATATGGAAACTGCGGAACCTATGCAGCTAGGCGCCTATCGCCTCTCCCAGGAAGAGAGAACTAGGAGACGCACCCTAGGCCTCTGCCTATATTGTGGAACCAAAGGTCACCTTCTGCGCTCCTGTCCCAGCAAATCGGGAAAAGATCAGGCCTAGAGAAGGTGGAAGAGATTCATCTAGGTCTGCAGTTCATTTCTTCCAAAAATGCATTAATAGTTCCCGCTCATCTTTCCTGTGGATCACATTCCGTTGTCATCTCAGCATTTATTGATAGCGGTGCCGCAGGCAACTTTCTGGATATCAGTTTTGCCAAGTCCATTGGAATCCCTTTCATGAAAATGAATTCCGCTATCACCGTCTGTGGTTTGGATGGGGGTCCCTTACCCGGAGGCAGGATTTCCTTCACTACTCCGTCATTACAACTTACTGTTGGGTCTCTTCATTCCGAAACCCTGTCTCTTCTCCTCATTGATTGCCCTTCTGTTCCACTAATTCTGGGTCATCCCTGGCTCCACCTCCATAATCCCGTGATCGACTGGAATCTTGGAGAAATTACTCATTGAAGTACTCACTGTTCTCAAAATTGTTTGGCCATGTCTCTTCGGCTTCTGCAGCCGCTATCGGATCAACTGCCT
Source organism: Mixophyes fleayi (assembly GCF_038048845.1). NCBI lineage: Eukaryota > Metazoa > Chordata > Amphibia > Anura > Limnodynastidae > Mixophyes > Mixophyes fleayi. The sequence goes on along the minus strand of NW_027447404.1, from coordinate 339,198 downwards.
TCTGCTTATAGTGAATTCAGGGACGTGTAGTAATTCAGTTTAGTAAATCTGGCCCTGAGTCTGAAAGCAAACTTTTTAATCCAACAAACTATGCAAAACCATTTTCCATGCTAGCATGCTATATTTAAAACCATACACTTCCATTAAACAACAAACTCTGCACTGCCATTTCCATGCTACCATGTTACATTTAAACCCACATACTTCCATTAAACAATAAACTATGCACTACCATTTCCATGCTAGCATGTCACATTTAAAACCATACAATTCGATTACATAAAAAAATAAGCACTACCATTTCAATGCTAGCATGTTCCATTTAAACCCATACACTTCCATTACACAACAAACTATGTACTGCCATTTCCATGCTAGCATATTACATTTAAACCCATATACTTTCATTAAACATCAAACTATACACTACCATTACATTTAAAATCATACTTACCTAACACCACACAATTGTCTATGTTACACATTTTATTTTACCTTTCCAAGCCTTTTCCAATAAATACATTACCATATTGTCTTGATAATCTATGCTCTCACAAACCGTATAATCAGAGGATGTCCCACACTTTGGGGATCATCATCATCATCTATTTATATAGCGCCACTAATTCCGCAGCACTGCACAGAGAACTCATTCACATAAGTCCCTGCCCCATTGGAGCTTACAATCGAAATCCCCTAACATACACAGTCACAGACAGATAAAGACTAACCTACCAGTATGTTTTTGGAGTGTGTGAGGAAACCGGAGCACCCGGAGTAAATCCACGCAAACACGGGGAGAACATACAAACTCCACACAGCTAAGGCCATGGTCGGGTATTGAACTCATGACCCCATCGCTGTGAGGCAGAAGTGATAACCACTAAGCCACCGTGCTGCCCTGAGCACCCCAAATGTAATCTCTCCATAAATATCAGCCCTCCATGCTGTCCCAATGTAACTCCTATCATTTATAGCTTTACTAGCATTAAACAGTGTATAATATTACTCATATTTATGTCTATTTCCTCACGTTCAAACAATTTAATGCCAGTGCTCATATAGTGCACTGGCCGACTGAACCAATACGATTGTGCCAACATGTTTCGTAATAGTTAAACTTATTAACCAAAGTCAGATATGTTTCTATGAAGGGATTATTAGAAGGATGTGTTAATAGGCAACTAAACAAGGTGGAGCACAGAGGCATAAACCAGTCGCAAATAATGCAAATATTCATTTATTTTTATAACACAGGACTCACAGCTTTTCCCCTGCATTGCTTAGTGATGACCCACTGTGTCTTAATTCATTACATCTAAGTTTTCCTAAATGTTACTACAACCAAATTACAGTAGTTCTAAATCCTGCCTACTTTTGTGTTGGCCCCACCTACAGTAATTGATTTGGTCCCACCCACACGAGGCCACTTCAAAAAAAAATTCCAGGGCCATTTTAAGTTCCCAATCTGTCCCTGGCTGGAATGAACAGTATTTTAGGACAGAGTAAGCTGTCCAATTGTTGATGGGGATCCCTCTGTTGTTTCTAACCCTCTCTATAGGACTTTATTTTCTTTACATCCTTGGAAGCATCTGCTGCCCACCCCATCTTGTTGGGGCTTTTTAAAATGGGTCTTTCCTAGAAGGGGTTCTTTTTTTATTGCTCTTCCTGGGTTCTCTAATTGCTGTCTCCCGGAACCCCCCCCCACCCTCCCACACCTTCTCCTTCCTGGGTCCCAACTAAAATGGCAGCTCCTCCCCCAAGGCGAAAAGTCACTCTGGCTCCCAACTGACCCCCATGTCACCCACCTACAGGAGGAGGCCCTTCCTCCAGTGTAGTTAAATTCCCCCCCTTCCCCAGTGACCTCATCTGCATCACCAGGGGGGTGAGGCCACAGTTAGTAATGCTGCATGCATTACACTATCACCATCTCAGGATAGTAAGAGCTGGGGTACTGTAAGGAAAAAATGCTTTATTATTAACAAATAAAGCATTTTTTGCCCTTTTTTTCTATTTCGTTTTTTTTTTATTTAAACTTTATTATTTTTTAATGAATCTGGAACTGGAAGCCAAGCTGGCACAAAAGCACCCCGCATTGGCCTGATGAGAAGTAAGACTCACTGTCAGTCAGTATAACTTTTTCTTGTTAAATTGAAAAAGATTTTCTATCCCTGCGATGAACAGGAATAGGAAATCTTCAATATCGTCCATTATTGATAAATAGGGGCGTTAATAACAGATAGCCATATATATGTATTTATTGCTAATGGTATTTGCAGATGTGGATGTAGAGGGCCTGGAGTGAAATAAAATATGTTTGCTCAGCATGACATACATAACTAGAATGCAGAACAGAAACAGGAATTTCCCAGGATGCATAGCCCGTCATCTCACTTCCTAAATATTTACATCCTTCCTTTCAAGATATAGATAATAGGTTAGGCCTAAAGTGGATGTGGGATAGGATGGGACAGCATGCTAATGGGAGAAAAGACCATGGACCCCAACTGGGCATACAGGAAACACCTTGCATAGAGGCCTGAAGCCCACCTAGTGCCGCCCCGGATCTCCCCACAAACTATTCTACATAAAGAAAAGTAAATCAGTTTGTAACTAACCAAAAGTGTAAATAAGGGCAGGAAGGAATTCACTATAAGTGTTCAAATTAGACCAGGCAGCCAAAATAAGGCCGACAGAGAGGTGTCTGGTGCATATATTTGCAATACTTTTGGAAATCGTAAGATTTGAGATTTTCGTGCTATAATAAAAAAAAAAAAAAGTAAAAATTGCTAATAGTTCTATTATTAGATCTGATCTGCATATAGTATTGATTTGTCCCCAAACTCGAGAAAGTCGGCTGTTTTGCATGTACTTTCCTCGCTGTGTATCAGATGATATCCTGGCAGACCTGTAACACCCCCCTCTATCTATCTGGATTATACAAGTTTTCTAGTACAATTTTTGCAAGATAATGTTATGGTTTTATGCTTTATAATAGCGTATGAGTGTTAAAAAATTATATGTGACAATATGTACGGGCAGCACAGTAGTCTAGTGGTTAGCACTTGTGCTTCGCAGCACTGGGGTCATGAGTTCAATTCCCAACCATGGCCTTATCTGTGAGGAGTTTGCATGTTCTCCCTGTGTTTGCGTGGGTTTCCTCCAGGTGCTCCGGTTTCCTCCCACACTCCAAAAACATACTGGTAGGTTAATTGGCTGCTATCAAAAATTGACCCTAATCTCTACCTGTCTCTTGTATGTATATGTCTATGTGTGTGAGTGTGTGTCTATATTAGGGAATTTAGACTGTAAGCTCCAATGGGGCAGGGACTGATGTGAATGAGTTCTCTGTACAGCGCTGCAGAATTAGTGGCGCTATATAAATAAATGATGATGATGATGATATGTATGAGTTATGTAGCTATTCTGTAGCCTCGGTTTTATTATCTTTTGACAGGCGGTCAATGCCAAGACACTGAGGGACGTTTGCTCCAAATACCTGTATGATAAGTGCCCCGCTGTTGCTGCGGTCGGTAAGTTTTTATCATTTCCCCACCCGCTGGGACCACCACTGTCCCTAAGCTTCAGGCTGCTGTATTGTCAATTCTCCAGACACTGTTGCAGATTAGTCAACTTGATCTGGTTGTAACATCTCTTATGGCTTTGTGTTGGTTGGTCTAAAGCATTAGTCTTAATAATCGGTCTAACTATATTGTAGTACACAGCATACATGTAATGTGTATTCTACTGAACGGATCTATTCGAGGTCGGTGCATTTTCGGTGATTTACTTTTGTCTCCGTTTAACTAGGTCCCGTTGAGCAGCTTCCTGACTATAATCGTATCCGCAGTGCTATGTACTGGCTGCGTTTCTAAACGCCGTACAGCCCAATGACGCGGTGTTGGATGCTTTCTAGGAGAAAATATTTTTTTTGTTCTGATTGCAAACGATGTGGTTTCTGTGGAACACTCCAGCAGTTATAACGGAGAGTACAAAGAGTGAACTGTAGGCTCCATTTGCAGCAGGTGTAAACTGTATCCACAATCGTCTGTGCTTCGTCTATATTCAGAATTCTGCAAAATAACATCATTGAATAAAATGTAATTTAAGTGGTGTGAGTTGTTTTATTTTCATTTCCAACATGGTCCCTTTTTAGGCTTTATTACTGGTGAGAATTTGTATTAATTTCAACCGTGGCTCTTCCAGGCAGTGACTACATAATTTCAGATCTTAAGTTGGGGTGCTTTTGGGCTCTTGCTATAATTATAAAGCTGCCAGAATTTGTCAGCATATTATATCTTATTGTGTAATAGACCAGACCTGTCGACATCGAGATTAATCAGCCACCTTCCCGTGGTCTGGGAGTTTGTTATAGGACCAAACATTCATCTGTGCCAATGCAACGTGGTACCTCTGAGCTCTGCCATGTGTGGTGTAATACTGTTGAGTTTTGTTGCAAAGGGCAACAGCTGCTACAATGCAGCTTTGAGACTCTGTCCCTTCACAATTTAAACTCTTTTTGCATCACCTGCTGTGCAGCTTCTAATTATTTGAAATATTCCAAGGCAGAGGACAGACATGCTGTTTAGTGTTGCTATTGGGTGCATTTATGTCTGCAGATGGTAGTTAGTCATTGCAAGGGGGCTGCCCTTTCTCCACCAAGACTGCAGTTTGAAAAGATAGAAAGCAAGAAAACTGCTACTGGGGTTCACAGGAGCTCCCACAAATTTCTGGGGTCACATTAATAAAATGGACACATTTTTTGGGATAAATTATTAGCATTTTTACAAATATCTTGCATATTTCTTTTGCTTTAAATGATGATTCTGGACTAGATTAGGAAGAAATTTATTGGCCGTGAGCACAAAAACTAACCAGTCATATGCTGCTGTGTATAAATCTCTTCATTTCAAGCTTATACACAAATCACAGTCAAAAACAGTTATAGCTTGTCATTCAGCATAATATAACCTTATGCACTAGTTCATTGTGCTTTTATTAGATGGTCTTGTATGGCAAAAAGCACGGTCTAAAAATATATATCTCCATTACATTTTAGATGTGTAAATGTTACATACAGTTTACATTTAACGTTTGGAGTACCGCTGCCATCTACTGTCCAAAGCTAGAATTGGTCTCTGAATTTTAAGAATGTGCTGTCTGGGAGACTAAAAAGATTCGTTGGAACCTTTCTGGTGGATAGAAAAAAACCTCCCCCATGTTCAGTCTACCCAAATAATGATTGCGTGAAAGTGACATTTACTTCAACTTGTGGCTATGATTTTAAAACTGGGATTCTTACACTAATGCAGAAAAGCGTTTAGTGGACTCTTAAGTGTTCTGTGTACAATGATACCTGGGTACAGTATTGTCTTTCACTTTGCTTATCTAAAACAAAAACCTTGTTATGTACAGTAGTAGTGTTATAATTTTTCCAACATACAGTACTGTATGTGGTTCGTGCTATTTGGCTTTCTTGTGAAATTTAACAGGTGTGGTGTGATGCAAAACAAATATTTATTATATTTTTTCTGATTCTAACTCAATTAGTCTAAGAATTAATGAAACCTCATATTCGGGAGGTGGAAAAGAGAAAAACTAAACATGAGCGTCTGTTAGAAATTAAAACATTTTGGAACAATCGCCTCACTAATGGAACGTGTAATAATTTAATAAACCACCTAATTTCAGTTTTGAAGATTGCAATTAATAGAAATGGTGCAGCTACTGGAATGTGTCCCACTCTTACTTTCGGTATGGAAAGTCTCATGATGCAATTTTGTAAATTAAATATATAAAAGTTGGTTGATTTATTGTACTCTTTACAGTATTTGATCTAACTCACAATTGTACTATATAGTATTTATGCTTGTATTGTAATAATCATTCATGGCCCTGGCTCATCGAGTAAGATATCGCTCAAGGCATGAAGTTAAAAAACAAACAACTAAGACACTTATGTTTCTATCTATGAATGGCATGTTATCGAAAGGTTCCCCTGCTATCAATCCAAGCGTGGGCCCTGGACTTACCCTTTCTCTTTATTCACATCCTGCATCATGCGAAACATTCTGTGCGCAAAACACACTGTTGATAGATTGGGTATTTTTAAGATACATGAATGCTTCTGCCTTACCTTTGCAGTGCTGATTATAACAATTAACTGGAAACTGATGATCATCAAAAAAGCCAGTCCTATTTCCAATTTACATACTTTTGTCCAAAAAGATCAATGGAATGCTTAGGATCGAGAAATGCTTGCCGGTTATAAAAGTACTGTACAGCATAATGCACATACCGCTTACCCACTGAGGTTTACAAGTTTTCATGACTTTGTGTCTGTGCCTGTGTCCGCATCCATTTGCCTTGCAGCAATATTTTCAACAATGCTTGCTCATTTTCAGTGCCTGTCGCCACACTTGCAAACAAATCTATTCATCTCTTTGGGAGTGCATTGTGTATGTACCTACTAGGGGTTAACAAGGATTACAACCATGTTGTTGTTTTTTGTTTCTTGTTTACCCCCAGTCATGTCAATAGCCTATTCATTGCAATGTACTTGTGTGTTATATGTATCAAACCCATTGAAAAGAATAGGCCATCAAAGTGAAAAAGTGAATGGGTCATTGATATGACTGGAGAAGCACGGCATGGTTAATTGTCTTTTAACTCATCAGTAGAGATTCAATTTATTTCTCGATGTATGGTCAAAACAGGAAGTCCCAGAGCCAGCAAATTACATTGTAGCTAGCATTGTAAACCTTTTGTAATTGGCTGGACTAGTGGAACAGTTCATGTCATTTATTGTAGGGGGGAGGGGTTTATTTCCGTTGGCTTGCAACAAGTAGATTCCCCTTGGTTTACAAGAAGATTTCCTTTGGATTTAAAATTATGAAGAATTGCCATGAATTACATGATCAAGATCCCATTGGATTGCCAATAAAGATCATTTTCCTTAGATTACAAAGATTCCCTGTGGATATGAGGATTTTATAAAAAAAATTTTCTTCTGAATAAATTCGTGAGAGTGATTGGGGAAATTTTACTTCAATATAAGTTGATCTAACAATCGTGTGTTCTGTTTTAGTAATGTTCATTGCCCACATGGAAGGTAAATCAGACACGGGAGTTGTCTCGGACAAATATTGAGCCGTGTGTCGGACACTATTAGTGCTTGAACAGTACTACATAATGTTGTATGTAATGCTTTATCAACCTCTGATGTTAATTAAATCCTCGGGTGATATACTGACCATGGAAACGCCCACATCACCAAAGCAACCACTGACCTGCAATCCGGACAGCACCAAGCTCTTGGCAGCTTATTCTGTCTCATTACACCACATTGTTCGGGTCCTGCAGTATTGACTAATAACCTGAAGACTGTAATCAGTGGGATACCCAATTTTCCTTTTAAAATGTTCCTAATAGGCTGCTGAGGAAAGTCTCACCCCCCCCCCCTTCCCCTTCCCTGGACTAAAAGTTGCCAGCCAACCCCTACATGGCTCCAAACACCAAATGGTGATCCTGTCGTTTGTCCCTCTGGATAAGATGCAAGATTTCTGCAGAACAAGTCTGACAAGCTGTCAGTCACACTGCTGTGTTAGAGAAGCACCTCCCTCCTAACATGGTCACCTTTAGAGGAGTGAGAAAGAGTATAGTGGGCGTATTTATTTAACACAGAAACTCCACCTATTTCATTTATATTTTCCAGGATTCAGGTAATAGGAGAAAAACCATCATCGGAAACAAAGTAAGAAACTGCACAGTAATCAAGAAGTGGACATCCACTCTAAAAGACTGTCCCGTGATTAAAAATATCCCAAACTAATAACCAGACTGCTAAGGAATAGAAGCCATTTGGTTTCAACAACATATCAAATCAGACTGAAGAGCTTGAAAGCCAGAATGCTAGCCAATTCACCACAAATCCCCACACCCAAGCTCATGCAGAAATGTTTTCATAAGGTTTTCAGTTTAGTATCTTGTTTTAGCCACCTTTTATATGAAATATACTGCAGCAGTAAATTCTTCTGCTGTGCATTAAATCTGTTTTATATACTGTTAACATGGTGTTTATCCTTTATTGATATAATGCCTGAATATTATACAGTGTTTTATGAATAACAATTTATCTATTCTCATTAGTCCCTGTCCCAGTGAGGTGTCAAGTCTAAATTCTCTAATACACATGCATACTGGGCTCAATTTTATCACTTGCCAATTAGCATATTGGTATGTTTTTTGGACTGGATTTGGGCAGGGGCACTTGGGGAGAAGCTATCCTTGCACAATAAAGAATTACAAACTCCACAAAAGTGGATTATGGTCTGGGTTTCAATTGGATCCATGTGAGGCAGCAGTGCTAACTACTTTGCACCGTACCAACCATCTCAATACACATGCATGGTATTGCATGGAGACTCTCTGTTTTGTTTTATTTCATATCTTACCGCATGAATAATTTAGCTGATTATTCAGACAATACTGTTTTGTGCCTCTTGTATTTGTTTTATTTTGTCTCTGCTAGCTAGAGTTACATATATTGAACTGTGTTCACATTTCATATGACATCTTTAAGATAAAACAAAGCAAGGTTCCACTGAGAATTGAACTCAGATCGCTGGATTCAAAGTCCAAAGTGCTGACCATTACACCATGGAACCAACTATAGAAATGGCAATTTGAGTATTCTTTTAGGACTGCATTACCAGTGTTTGCCAATAGGGCCTCATCTTCTTATTGGAATAATTTGTTTCCACCTGCTTCATTATGGTGTAATACTATTGCGTACACAGATTGGATGAACATTTCAATTTCTCTTAACATAAAATACATCTTACCTTTTCATTTTTATTATGTTGAACAAAGTTAAAAGTACAAAAAATCCAGATTACAATTTTAGGAAAACCATTTGAAATGTTATTACCAGATAGAAACAACCTAAATTGTATCTCCCTTTGCTGCTTGTCCACATACAAATGGTTAGATTACTATGACTTGTATGGTTTCTCTGTATACCGTGCAGACTATGATAGCAATAAGCAGCATCAAAATAGTTTTTGCCAAAGTGATCAATGGATTTCGATTTTGACTAATGCTCAAGCTCCATTTCACTTCCAGTGAATGTAGCCTAGGACAACCGAGACCCCTAAAATTGCAATTCTGGCTTTGAATGCACAGGTTCGTTATCTATTAATTGAAGCACTGGGAGTTTTCCATATAAGGTCTTTTCCACTTTATTTGTGCACATGACTAAAATCTACTACTACAATACATTTAAAATATATCCCTGTCTGTCCCAAAATGTCTTTGGCATTTCATGCCTTATTGAAGTGTTTAGCATTACTCTTCACAATCACTGTAGGAGGAAACTCTAGCTCACCATCTATGTGTGATATTATTACTGAAAAAGCAGCATGTATTTACATTTTTCCACTAGATTATCTTGACATCCTGTTGCATAAGCAGTGTCTGTATAACAGATCCCATACCCATATAGTAATGTCAATGTGTTGGAAAGCTGTGTGTGGTCAACTTCACAGATAATCCTCTTTTGGACAAGTCTTGTAGCAAACTTAGGAGTCTAATCTCCTGGGGTTCTCAGCTATCTGAAGCAAAGTGCCAATAGGATGTGATCAGGCTGATAGGTTCCTTGGGGAGAGTAAGGCTGCCCATAAGTCTCCCTTATTGCTCAAAAGAATGCTTTGATTGAGGTTCTTAAAGTCGAATGCAAGGACTTGTTAGCCCTGTACTTCCAACTCACAGCAATTGGATGCAGGATTCAGGTAATAGGAGAAAAACCATCATCGGAAACAAAGTAAGAAACTGCACAGTTATCAAGAAGTGGACATCCACTCTAAAAGGCTGTCCCGTGATTAAAAATATCCCAAACTAATAACCAGACTGCTAAGGAATAGAAGCCATTTGGTTTCAACAACATATCAAATCAGACTGAAGAGCTTGAAAGCCAGAATGCTAGCCAATTCACCACAAATCTCCACACCCAAGCTCATGCAGAAATGTTTTCATAAGGTTTTCAGTTTAGTATCTTGTTTTAGCCACCTTTTATATGAAATATACTGCAGCAGTAAATTCTTCTGCTGTGCATTAAATCTGTTTTATATACTGTTAACATGGTGTTTATCCTTTATTGATATAATGCCTGAATATTATACAGTGTTTTATGAATAACAATTTATCTATTCTCATTAGTCCCTGTCCCAGTGAGGTGTCAAGTCTAAATTCTCTAATACACATGCATACTGGGCTCAATTTTATCACTTGCCAATTAGCATATTGGTATGTTTTTTGGACTGGATTTGGGCAGGGGCACTTGGGGAGAAGCTATCCTTGCACAATAAAGAATTACAAACTCCACAAAAGTGGATTATGGTCTGGGTTTCAATTGGATCCATGTGAGGCAGCAGTGCTAACTACTTTGCACCGTACCAACCATCTTAATACACATGCATGGTATTGCATGGAGACTCTCTGTTTTGTTATATTTCATATCTTACCGCATGAATAATTTAGCTGATTATTCAGACAATACTGTTTTGTGCCTCTTGTATTTGTTTTATTTTGTCTCTGCTAGCTAGAGTTACATATATTGAACTGTGTTCATATTTCATATGACATCTTTAAGATAAAACAAAGCAAGGTTCCACTGAGAATTGAACTCAGATCGCTGGATTCAAAGTCCAAAGTGCTGACCATTACACCATGGAACCAACTATAGAAATGGCAATTTGAGTATTCTTTTAGGACTGCATTACCAGTGTTTGCCAATAGGGCCTCATCTTCTTATTGGAATAATTTGTTTCCACCTGCTTCATTATGGTGTAATACTATTGCGTACACAGATTGGATGAACATTTCAATTTCTCTTAACATAAAATACATCTTACCTTTTCATTTTTATTATGTTGAACAAAGTTAAAAGTACAAAAAATCCAGATTACAATTTTAGGAAAACCATTTGAAATGTTATTACCAGATAGAAACAACCTAAATTGTATCTCCCTTTGCTGCTTGTCCAAATACAAATGGTTAGATTACTATGACTTGTATGGTTTCTCTGTATACCGTGCAGACTATGATAGCAATAAGCAGCATCAAAATAGTTTTTGCCAAAGTGATCAATGGATTTCGATTTTGACTAATGCTCAAGCTCCATTTCACTTCCAGTGAATGTAGCCTAGGACAACCGAGACCCCTAAAATTGCAATTCTGGCTTTGAATGCACAGGTTCGTTATCTATTAATTGAAGCACTGGGAGTTTTCCATATTAGGTCTTTTCCACTTTATTTGTGCACATGACTAAAATCTACTACTACAATACATTTAAAATATATCCCTGTCTGTCCCAAAATGTCTTTGGCATTTCATGCCTTATTGAAGTGTTTAGCATTACTCTTCACAATCACTGTAGGAGGAAACTCTAGCTCACCATCTATGTGTGATATTATTACTGAAAAAGCAGCACATATTTACATTTTTTCACTAGATTATCTTGACATCCTGTTGCATAAGCAGTGTCTGTGTAACAGATCCCATACCCATATAGTAATGTCAATGTGTTGGAAAGCTGTGTGTGGTCAACTTCACAGATAATCCTCTTTTGGACAAGTCTTGTAACAAACTTAGGAGTCTAATCTCCTGGGGTTCTCAGCTATCTGAAGCAAAGTGCCAATAGGATGTGATCAGGCTGATAGGTTCTTTGGGGAGAGTAAGGCTGCCCATAAGTCTCCCTTATTGCTCAAAAGAATGCTTTGATTGAGGTTCTTAAAGTCGAATGCATGGACTTGTTAGCCCTGTACTTCCAACTCACAGCAATTGGATGCAGGATTCAGGTAATAGGAGAAAAACCATCATCGGAAACAAAGTAAGAAACTGCACAGTAATCAAGAAGTGGACATCCACTCTAAAAGACTGTCCCGTGATTAAAAATATCCCAAACTAATAACCAGACTGCTAAGAAATAGAAGCCATTTGGTTTCAACAACATATCAAATCAGACTGAAGAGCTTGAAAGCCAGAATGCTAGCCAATTCACCACAAATCCCCACACCCAAGCTCATGCAGAAATGTTTTCATAAGGTTTTCAGTTTAGTATCTTGTTTTAGCCACCTTTTATATGAAATATACTGCAGCAGTAAATTCTTCTGCTGTGCATTAAATCTGTTTTATATACTGTTAACATGGTGTTTATCCTTTATTGATATAATGCCTGAATATTATACAGTGTTTTATGAATAACAATTTATCTATTCTCATTAGTCCCTGTCCCAGTGAGGTGTCAAGTCTAAATTCTCTAATACACATGCATACTGGGCTCAATTTTATCACTTGCCAATTAGCATATTGGTATGTTTTTTGGACTGGATTTGGGCAGGGGCACTTGGGGAGAAGCTATCCTTGCACAATAAAGAATTACAAACTCCACAAAAGTGGATTATGGTCTGGGTTTCAATTGGATCCATGTGAGGCAGCAGTGCTAACTACTTTGCACCGTACCAACCATCTCAATACACATGCATGGTATTGCATGGAGACTCTCTGTTTTGTTTTATTTCATATCTTACCGCATGAATAATTTAGCTGATTATTCAGACAATATTGTTTTGTGCCTCTTGTATTTGTTTTATTTTGTCTCTGCTAGCTAGAGTTACATATATTGAACTGTGTTCACATTTCATATGACATCTTTAAGATAAAACAAAAGCAAGGTTCCACTGAGATTTGAACTCAGATCGCTGGATTCAAAGTCCAAAGTGCTAACCATTACACCATGGAACCAACTATAGAAATGGCAATTTGAGTATTCTTTTAGGACTGCATTACCAGTGTTTGCCAATAGGGCCTCATCTTCTTATTGGAATAATTTGTTTCCACCTGCTTCATTATGGTGTAATACTATTGCGTACACAGATTGGATGAACATTTCAATTTCTCTTAACATAAAATACATCTTACCTTTTCATTTTTATTATGTTGAACAAAGTTAAAAGTACAAAAAATCCAGATTACAATTTTAGGAAAACCATTTGAAATGTTATTACCAGATAGAAACAACCTAAATTGTATTTCCCTTTGCTGCTTGTCCAAATACAAATGGTTAGATTACTATGACTTGTATGGTTTCTCTGTATACCGTGCAGACTATGATAGCAATAAGCAGCATCAAAATAGTTTTTGCCAAAGTGATCAATGGATTTCGATTTTGACTAATGCTCAAGCTCCATTTCACTTCCAGTAATTGTAGCCTAGGACAACTGAGACCCCAAAAATTGCAATTCTGGCTTTGAATGCACAGGTTTGTTATCTATTAATTGAAGCACTGGGAGTTTTCCATATAAGGTCTTTTCCAGTTTATTTGTGCACCATGACTAAAATCTACTACTACAATACATTTAAAATATATCCCTGTCTGCCCCAAAATGTCTTTGGCATTTCATGCCTTATTGAAGTGTTTAGCATTACTCTTCACAATCACTGTAGGAGGAAACTCTAGCTCACCATCTATGTGTGATATTATTACTGAAAAAGCAGCATGTATTTACATTTTTCCACTAGATTATCTTGACATCCTGTTGCATAAGCAGTGTCTGTATAACAGATCCCATACCCATATAGTAATGTCAATGTGTTGGAAAGCTGTGTGTGGTCAACTTCACAGACAATCCTCTTTTGGACAAGTCTTGTAGCAAACTTAGGAGTCTAATCTCCTGGGGTTCTCAGCTATCTGAAGCAAAGTGCCAATAGGATGTGATCAGGCTGATAGGTTCCTTGGGGAAAGTAAGGCTGCCCATAAGTCTACCTTATTGCTCAAAAGAATGCTTTGATTGAGGTTCTTAAAGTCGAATGCATGGACTTGTTAGCCCTGTACTTCCAACTCACAGCAATTGGATGCAGGATTCAGGTAATAGGAGAAAAACCATCATCGGAAACAAAGTAAGAAACTGCACAGTAATCAAGAAGTGGACATCCACTCTAAAAGACTGTCCCGTGATTAAAAATATCCCAAACTAATAACCAGACTGCTAAGGAATAGAAGCCATTTGGTTTCAACAACATATCAAATCAGACTGAAGAGCTTTAAAGCCAGAATGCTAGCCAATTCACCAGAAATCCTCACACCCAAGCTCATGCAGAAATGTTTTCATAAGGTTTTCAGTTTAGTATCTTGTTTTAGCCACCTTTTATATGAAATATACTGCAGCAGTAAATTCTTCTGCTGTGCATTAAATCTGTTTTATATACTGTTAACATGGTGTTTATCCTTTATTGATATAATGCCTGAATATTATACAGTGTTTTATGAATAACAATTTATCTATTCTCATTAGTCCCTGTCCCAGTGTGGTGTCAAGTCTAAATTCTCTAATACACATGCACACTGGGCTCAATTTTATCACTTGCCAATTAGCATATTGGTATGTTTTTTGGACTGGATTTGGGCAGGGGCACTTGGGGAGAAGCTATCCTTGCACAATAAAGAATTACAAACTCCACAAAAGTGGATTGTGGTCTGGGTTTCAATTGGATCCATGTGAAGCAGCAGTGCTAACTACTTTGCACCGTACCAACCATCTCAATACACATGCATGGTATTGCATGGAGACTCTCTGTTTTGTTTTATTTCATATCTTACCGCATGAATAATTTAGCTGATTATTCAGACAATACTGTTTTGTGCCTCTTGTATTTGTTTTATTTTGTCTCTGCTAGCTAGAGTTACATATATTGAACTGTGTTCACATTTCATATGACATCTTTAAGATAAAACAAAAGCAAGGTTCCACTGAGATTTGAACTCAGATCGCTGGATTCAAAGTCCAAAGTGCTGACCATTACACCATGGAACCAACTATAGAAATGGCAATTTGAGTATTCTTTTAGGACTGCATTACCAGTGTTTGCCAATAGGGCTGCATCTTCTTATTGGAATTATTTGTTTCCACCTGCTTCATTATGGTGTAATACTATTGCGTACACAGATTGGATGAACATTTCAATTTCTCTTAACATAAAATACATCTTACCTTTTCATTTTTATTATGTTGAACAAAGTTAAAAGTACAAAAAATCCAGATTACAATTTTAGGAAAACCATTTGAAATGTTATTACCAGATAGAAACAACCTAAATTGTATCTCCCTTTACTTCTTGTCCAAATAGAAATGGTTAGATTACTATGACTTGTATGGTTTCTCTGTATACCGTGCAGACTATGATAGCAATAAGCAGCATCAAAATAGTTTTTGCCAAAGTGATCAATGGATTTCGATTTTGACTAATGCTCAAGCTCCATTTCACTTCCAGTGAATGTAGCCTAGGACAACTGAGACCCCTAAAATTGCAATTCTGGCTTTGAATGCACAGGTTCGTTATCTATTAATTGAAGCACTGGGAGTTTTCCATATAAGGTCTTTTCCAGTTTATTTGTGCACCATGACTAAAATCTACTAAAACAATACATTTAAAATATATCCCTGTCTGTCCCAAAATATCTTTGGCATTCCATTCCTTATTGAAGTGTTTAGCATTACTCTTCACAATCACTGTAGGAGGAAACTCTAGCTCACCATCTATGTGTGATATTATTACTGAAAAAGCAGCATGTATTTACATTTTTCCACTAGATTATCTTGACATCCTGTTCCATAAGCAGTGTCTGTATAACAGATCCCATACCCATATAGTAATGTCAATGTGTTGGAAAGCTGTGTGTGGTAAACTTCACAGACAATCCTCTTTTGGACAAGTCTTGTAGCAAACTAAGGAGCCTAATCTCCTGGGGTTCTCAGCTATCTGAAGCAGAGTGCCAATAGGATGTGATCAGGCTAATAGGTTCCTTGGGGAGAGTAAGGCTGCCCATTAGTCTCCCTTATTGCTCAAAAGAATGCTTTGATTGAGGTTCTTAAAGTCGAATGTATGGACTTGTTAGCCCTGTACTTCCAACTCACAGCAATTATTTCCAGGATTCAGGTAATAGGAGAAAAACCATCATCGGAAACAAAGTAAGAAACTGCACAGTAATCAAGAAGTGGACATCCACTCTAAAAGACTGTCCCGTGATTAAAAATATCCCAAACTAATAACCAGACTGCTAAGGAATAGAAGCCATTTGGTTTCAACAACATATCAAATCAGACTGAAGAGCTTGAAAGCCAGAATGCTAGCCAATTCACCACAAATCCCCACACCCAAGCTCATGCAGAAATGTTTTCATAAGGTTTTCAGTTTAGTATCTTGTTTTAGCCACCTTTTATATGAAATATACTGCAGCAGTAAATTCTTCTGCTGTGCATTAAATCTGTTTTATATACTGTTAACATGGTGTTTATCCTTTATTGATATAATGCCTGAATATTATACAGTGTTTTATGAATAACAATTTATCTATTCTCATTAGTCCCTGTCCCAGTGAGGTGTCAAGTCTAAATTCTCTAATACACATGCATACTGGGCTCAATTTTATCACTTGCCAATTAGCATATTGGTATGTTTTTTGGACTGGATTTGGGCAGGGGCACTTGGGGAGAAGCTATCCTTGCACAATAAAGAATTATAAACTCCACAAAAGTGGATTATGGTCTGGGTTTCAATTGGATCCATGTGAGGCAGCAGTGCTAACTACTTTGCACCGTACCAACCATCTCAATACACATGCATGGTATTGCATGGAGACTCTCTGTTTTGTTTTATTTCATATCTTACCGCATGAATAATTTAGCTGATTATTCAGACAATACTGTTTTGTGCCTCTTGTATTTGTTTTATTTTGTCTCTGCTAGCTAGAGTTACATATATTGAACTGTGTTCACATTTCATATGACATCTTTAAGATAAAACAAAGCAAGGTTCCACTGAGAATTGAACTCAGATCGCTGGATTCAAAGTCCAAAGTGCTGACCATTACACCATGGAACCAACTATAGAAATGGCAATTTGAGTATTCTTTTAGGACTGCATTACCAGTGTTTGCCAATAGGGCCTCATCTTCTTATTGGAATTATTTGTTTCCACCTGCTTCATTATGGTGTAATACTATTGCGTACACAGATTGGATGAACATTTCAATTTCTCTTAACATAAAATACATCTTACCTTTTCATTTTTATTATGTTGAACAAAGTTAAAAGTACAAAAAATCCAGATTACAATTTTAGGAAAACCATTTGAAATGTTATTACCAGATAGAAACAACCTAAATTGTATCTCCCTTTGCTGCTTGTCCAAATATAAATGGTTAGATTACTATGACTTGTATGGTTTCTCTGTATACCGTGCAGACTATGATAGCAATAAGCAGCATCAAAATAGTTTTTGCCAAAGTGATCAATGGATTTCGATTTTGACTAATGCTCAAGCTCCATTTCACTTCCAGTGAATGTAGCCTAGGACAACCGAGACCCCTAAAATTGCAATTCTGGCTTTGAATGCACAGGTTCGTTATCTATTAATTGAAGCACTGGGAGTTTTCCATATAAGGTCTTTTCCACTTTATTTGTGCACATGACTAAAATCTACTACTACAATACATTTAAAATATATCCCTGTCTGTCCCAAAATGTCTTTGGCATTTCATGCCTTATTGAAGTGTTTAGCATTACTCTTCACAATCACTGTAGGAGGAAACTCTAGCTCACCATCTATGTGTGATATTATTACTGAAAAAGCAGCACATATTTACATTTTTTCACTAGATTATCTTGACATCCTGTTGCATAAGCAGTGTCTGTGTAACAGATCCCATACCCATATAGTAATGTCAATGTGTTGGAAAGCTGTGTGTGGTCAACTTCACAGATAATCCTCTTTTGGACAAGTCTTGTAACAAACTTAGGAGTCTAATCTCCTGGGGTTCTCAGCTATCTGAAGCAAAGTGCCAATAGGATGTGATCAGGCTGATAGGTTCTTTGGGGAGAGTAAGGCTGCCCATAAGTCTCCCTTATTGCTCAAAAGAATGCTTTGATTGAGGTTCTTAAAGTCGAATGCATGGACTTGTTAGCCCTGTACTTCCAACTCACAGCAATTGGATGCAGGATTCAGGTAATAGGAGAAAAACCATCATCGGAAACAAAGTAAGAAACTGCACAGTAATCAAGAAGTGGACATCCACTCTAAAAGACTGTCCCGTGATTAAAAATATCCCAAACTAATAACCAGACTGCTAAGAAATAGAAGCCATTTGGTTTCAACAACATATCAAATCAGACTGAAGAGCTTGAAAGCCAGAATGCTAGCCAATTCACCACAAATCCCCACACCCAAGCTCATGCAGAAATGTTTTCATAAGGTTTTCAGTTTAGTATCTTGTTTTAGCCACCTTTTATATGAAATATACTGCAGCAGTAAATTCTTCTGCTGTGCATTAAATCTGTTTTATATACTGTTAACATGGTGTTTATCCTTTATTGATATAATGCCTGAATATTATACAGTGTTTTATGAATAACAATTTATCTATTCTCATTAGTCCCTGTCCCAGTGAGGTGTCAAGTCTAAATTCTCTAATACACATGCATACTGGGCTCAATTTTATCACTTGCCAATTAGCATATTGGTATGTTTTTTGGACTGGATTTGGGCAGGGGCACTTGGGGAGAAGCTATCCTTGCACAATAAAGAATTACAAACTCCACAAAAGTGGATTATGGTCTGGGTTTCAATTGGATCCATGTGAGGCAGCAGTGCTAACTACTTTGCACCGTACCAACCATCTCAATACACATGCATGGTATTGCATGGAGACTCTCTGTTTTGTTTTATTTCATATCTTACCGCATGAATAATTTAGCTGATTATTCAGACAATATTGTTTTGTGCCTCTTGTATTTGTTTTATTTTGTCTCTGCTAGCTAGAGTTACATATATTGAACTGTGTTCACATTTCATATGACATCTTTAAGATAAAACAAAAGCAAGGTTCCACTGAGATTTGAACTCAGATCGCTGGATTCAAAGTCCAAAGTGCTAACCATTACACCATGGAACCAACTATAGAAATGGCAATTTGAGTATTCTTTTAGGACTGCATTACCAGTGTTTGCCAATAGGGCCTCATCTTCTTATTGGAATAATTTGTTTCCACCTGCTTCATTATGGTGTAATACTATTGCGTACACAGATTGGATGAACATTTCAATTTCTCTTAACATAAAATACATCTTACCTTTTCATTTTTATTATGTTGAACAAAGTTAAAAGTACAAAAAATCCAGATTACAATTTTAGGAAAACCATTTGAAATGTTATTACCAGATAGAAACAACCTAAATTGTATTTCCCTTTGCTGCTTGTCCAAATACAAATGGTTAGATTACTATGACTTGTATGGTTTCTCTGTATACCGTGCAGACTATGATAGCAATAAGCAGCATCAAAATAGTTTTTGCCAAAGTGATCAATGGATTTCGATTTTGACTAATGCTCAAGCTCCATTTCACTTCCAGTAATTGTAGCCTAGGACAACTGAGACCCCAAAAATTGCAATTCTGGCTTTGAATGCACAGGTTTGTTATCTATTAATTGAAGCACTGGGAGTTTTCCATATAAGGTCTTTTCCAGTTTATTTGTGCACCATGACTAAAATCTACTACTACAATACATTTAAAATATATCCCTGTCTGCCCCAAAATGTCTTTGGCATTTCATGCCTTATTGAAGTGTTTAGCATTACTCTTCACAATCACTGTAGGAGGAAACTCTAGCTCACCATCTATGTGTGATATTATTACTGAAAAAGCAGCATGTATTTACATTTTTCCACTAGATTATCTTGACATCCTGTTGCATAAGCAGTGTCTGTATAACAGATCCCATACCCATATAGTAATGTCAATGTGTTGGAAAGCTGTGTGTGGTCAACTTCACAGACAATCCTCTTTTGGACAAGTCTTGTAGCAAACTTAGGAGTCTAATCTCCTGGGGTTCTCAGCTATCTGAAGCAAAGTGCCAATAGGATGTGATCAGGCTGATAGGTTCCTTGGGGAAAGTAAGGCTGCCCATAAGTCTACCTTATTGCTCAAAAGAATGCTTTGATTGAGGTTCTTAAAGTCGAATGCATGGACTTGTTAGCCCTGTACTTCCAACTCACAGCAATTGGATGCAGGATTCAGGTAATAGGAGAAAAACCATCATCGGAAACAAAGTAAGAAACTGCACAGTAATCAAGAAGTGGACATCCACTCTAAAAGACTGTCCCGTGATTAAAAATATCCCAAACTAATAACCAGACTGCTAAGGAATAGAAGCCATTTGGTTTCAACAACATATCAAATCAGACTGAAGAGCTTTAAAGCCAGAATGCTAGCCAATTCACCAGAAATCCTCACACCCAAGCTCATGCAGAAATGTTTTCATAAGGTTTTCAGTTTAGTATCTTGTTTTAGCCACCTTTTATATGAAATATACTGCAGCAGTAAATTCTTCTGCTGTGCATTAAATCTGTTTTATATACTGTTAACATGGTGTTTATCCTTTATTGATATAATGCCTGAATATTATACAGTGTTTTATGAATAACAATTTATCTATTCTCATTAGTCCCTGTCCCAGTGTGGTGTCAAGTCTAAATTCTCTAATACACATGCACACTGGGCTCAATTTTATCACTTGCCAATTAGCATATTGGTATGTTTTTTGGACTGGATTTGGGCAGGGGCACTTGGGGAGAAGCTATCCTTGCACAATAAAGAATTACAAACTCCACAAAAGTGGATTGTGGTCTGGGTTTCAATTGGATCCATGTGAAGCAGCAGTGCTAACTACTTTGCACCGTACCAACCATCTCAATACACATGCATGGTATTGCATGGAGACTCTCTGTTTTGTTTTATTTCATATCTTACCGCATGAATAATTTAGCTGATTATTCAGACAATACTGTTTTGTGCCTCTTGTATTTGTTTTATTTTGTCTCTGCTAGCTAGAGTTACATATATTGAACTGTGTTCACATTTCATATGACATCTTTAAGATAAAACAAAAGCAAGGTTCCACTGAGATTTGAACTCAGATCGCTGGATTCAAAGTCCAAAGTGCTGACCATTACACCATGGAACCAACTATAGAAATGGCAATTTGAGTATTCTTTTAGGACTGCATTACCAGTGTTTGCCAATAGGGCTGCATCTTCTTATTGGAATTATTTGTTTCCACCTGCTTCATTATGGTGTAATACTATTGCGTACACAGATTGGATGAACATTTCAATTTCTCTTAACATAAAATACATCTTACCTTTTCATTTTTATTATGTTGAACAAAGTTAAAAGTACAAAAAATCCAGATTACAATTTTAGGAAAACCATTTGAAATGTTATTACCAGATAGAAACAACCTAAATTGTATCTCCCTTTACTTCTTGTCCAAATAGAAATGGTTAGATTACTATGACTTGTATGGTTTCTCTGTATACCGTGCAGACTATGATAGCAATAAGCAGCATCAAAATAGTTTTTGCCAAAGTGATCAATGGATTTCGATTTTGACTAATGCTCAAGCTCCATTTCACTTCCAGTGAATGTAGCCTAGGACAACTGAGACCCCTAAAATTGCAATTCTGGCTTTGAATGCACAGGTTCGTTATCTATTAATTGAAGCACTGGGAGTTTTCCATATAAGGTCTTTTCCAGTTTATTTGTGCACCATGACTAAAATCTACTAAAACAATACATTTAAAATATATCCCTGTCTGTCCCAAAATATCTTTGGCATTCCATTCCTTATTGAAGTGTTTAGCATTACTCTTCACAATCACTGTAGGAGGAAACTCTAGCTCACCATCTATGTGTGATATTATTACTGAAAAAGCAGCATGTATTTACATTTTTCCACTAGATTATCTTGACATCCTGTTCCATAAGCAGTGTCTGTATAACAGATCCCATACCCATATAGTAATGTCAATGTGTTGGAAAGCTGTGTGTGGTAAACTTCACAGACAATCCTCTTTTGGACAAGTCTTGTAGCAAACTAAGGAGCCTAATCTCCTGGGGTTCTCAGCTATCTGAAGCAGAGTGCCAATAGGATGTGATCAGGCTAATAGGTTCCTTGGGGAGAGTAAGGCTGCCCATTAGTCTCCCTTATTGCTCAAAAGAATGCTTTGATTGAGGTTCTTAAAGTCGAATGTATGGACTTGTTAGCCCTGTACTTCCAACTCACAGCAATTATTTCCAGGATTCAGGTAATAGGAGAAAAACCATCATCGGAAACAAAGTAAGAAACTGCACAGTAATCAAGAAGTGGACATCCACTCTAAAAGACTGTCCCGTGATTAAAAATATCCCAAACTAATAACCAGACTGCTAAGGAATAGAAGCCATTTGGTTTCAACAACATATCAAATCAGACTGAAGAGCTTGAAAGCCAGAATGCTAGCCAATTCACCACAAATCCCCACACCCAAGCTCATGCAGAAATGTTTTCATAAGGTTTTCAGTTTAGTATCTTGTTTTAGCCACCTTTTATATGAAATATACTGCAGCAGTAAATTCTTCTGCTGTGCATTAAATCTGTTTTATATACTGTTAACATGGTGTTTATCCTTTATTGATATAATGCCTGAATATTATACAGTGTTTTATGAATAACAATTTATCTATTCTCATTAGTCCCTGTCCCAGTGAGGTGTCAAGTCTAAATTCTCTAATACACATGCATACTGGGCTCAATTTTATCACTTGCCAATTAGCATATTGGTATGTTTTTTGGACTGGATTTGGGCAGGGGCACTTGGGGAGAAGCTATCCTTGCACAATAAAGAATTATAAACTCCACAAAAGTGGATTATGGTCTGGGTTTCAATTGGATCCATGTGAGGCAGCAGTGCTAACTACTTTGCACCGTACCAACCATCTCAATACACATGCATGGTATTGCATGGAGACTCTCTGTTTTGTTTTATTTCATATCTTACCGCATGAATAATTTAGCTGATTATTCAGACAATACTGTTTTGTGCCTCTTGTATTTGTTTTATTTTGTCTCTGCTAGCTAGAGTTACATATATTGAACTGTGTTCACATTTCATATGACATCTTTAAGATAAAACAAAGCAAGGTTCCACTGAGAATTGAACTCAGATCGCTGGATTCAAAGTCCAAAGTGCTGACCATTACACCATGGAACCAACTATAGAAATGGCAATTTGAGTATTCTTTTAGGACTGCATTACCAGTGTTTGCCAATAGGGCCTCATCTTCTTATTGGAATTATTTGTTTCCACCTGCTTCATTATGGTGTAATACTATTGCGTACACAGATTGGATGAACATTTCAATTTCTCTTAACATAAAATACATCTTACCTTTTCATTTTTATTATGTTGAACAAAGTTAAAAGTACAAAAAATCCAGATTACAATTTTAGGAAAACCATTTGAAATGTTATTACCAGATAGAAACAACCTAAATTGTATCTCCCTTTGCTGCTTGTCCAAATATAAATGGTTAGATTACTATGACTTGTATGGTTTCTCTGTATACCGTGCAGACTATGATAGCAATAAGCAGCATCAAAATAGTTTTTGCCAAAGTGATCAATGGATTTCGATTTTGACTAATGCTCAAGCTCCATTTCACTTCCAGTGAATGTAGCCTAGGACAACCGAGACCCCTAAAATTGCAATTCTGGCTTTGAATGCACAGGTTCGTTATCTATTAATTGAAGCACTGGGAGTTTTCCATATAAGGTCTTTTCCACTTTATTTGTGCACATGACTAAAATCTACTACTACAATACATTTAAAATATATCCCTGTCTGTCCCAAAATGTCTTTGGCATTTCATGCCTTATTGAAGTGTTTAGCATTACTCTTCACAATCACTGTAGGAGGAAACTCTAGCTCACCATCTATGTATGATATTTTTACTGAAAAAGCAGCATGTATTTACATTTTTCCACTAGATTATCTTGACATCCTGTTGCATAAGCAGTGTCTGTATAACAGATCCCATACCCATATAGTAATGTCAATGTGTTGGAAAGCTGTGTGTGGTCAACTTCACAGATAATCCTCTTTTGGACAAGTCTTGTAACAAACTTAGGAGTCTAATCTCCTGGGGTTCTCAGCTATCTGAAGCAAAGTGCCAATAGGATGTGATCAGGCTGATAGGTTCTTTGGGGAGAGTAAGGCTGCCCATAAGTCTCCCTTATTGCTCAAAAGAATGCTTTGATTGAGGTTCTTAAAGTCGAATACATGGACTTGTTAGCCCTGTACTTCCAACTCACAGCAATTGGATGCAGGATTCAGGTAATAGGAGAAAAACCATCATCGGAAACAAAGTAAGAAACTGCACAGTAATCAAGAAGTGGACATCCACTCTAAAAGACTGTCCCGTGATTAAAAATATCCAAACTAATAACCAGACTGCTAAGGAATAGAAGCCATTTGGTTTCAACAACATATCAAATCAGACTGAAGAGCTTGAAAGCCAGAATGCTAGCCAATTCACCACAAATCCCCACACCCAAGCTCATGCAGAAATGTTTTCATAAGGTTTTCAGTTTAGTATCTTGTTTTAGCCACCTTTTATATGAAATATACTGCAGCAGTAAATTCTTCTGCTGTGCATTAAATCTGTTTTATATACTGTTAACATGGTGTTTATCCTTTATTGATATAATGCCTGAATATTATACAGTGTTTTATGAATAACAATTTATCTATTCTCATTAGTCCCTGTCCCAGTGAGGTGTGAAGTCTAAATTCTCTAATACACATGCATACTGGGCTCAATTTTATCACTTGCCAATTAGCATATTGGTATGTTTTTTGGACTGGATTTGGGCAGGGGCACTTGGGGAGAAGCTATCCTTGCACAATAAAGAATTACAAACTCCACAAAAGTGGATTATGGTCTGGGTTTCAATTGGATCCATGTGAGGCAGCAGTGCTAACTACTTTGCACCGTACCAACCATCTCAATACACATGCATGGTATTGCATGGAGACTCTCTGTTTTGTTTTATTTCATATATTACCGCATGAATAATTTAGCTGATTATTCAGACAATACTGTTTTGTGCCTCTTGTATTTGTTTTATTTTGTCTCTGCTAGCTAGAGTTACATATATTGAACTGTGTTCACATTTCATATGACATCTTTAAGATAAAACAAAAGCAAGGTTCCACTGAGATTTGAACTCAGATCGCTGGATTCAAAGTCCAAAGTGCTAACCATTACACCATGGAACCAACTATAGAAATAGCAATTTGAGTATTCTTTTAGGACTGCATTACCAGTGTTTGCCAATAGGGCTGCATCTTCTTATTGGAATTATTTGTTTCCACCTGCTTCATTATGGTGTAATACTATTGCGTACACAGATTGGATGAACATTTCAATTTCTCTTAACATAAAATAGATCTTACCTTTTCATTTTTATTATGTTGAACAAAGTTAAAAGTACAAAAAATCCAGATTACAATTTTAGGAAAACCATTTGAAATGTTATTACCAGATAGAAACAACCTAAATTGTATCTCCCTTTACTTCTTGTCCAAATACAAATGGTTAGATTACTATGACTTGTATGGTTTCTCTGTATACCGTGCAGACTATGATAGCAATAAGCAGCATCAAAATAGTTTTTGCCAAAGTGATCAATGGATTTCGATTTTGACTAATGCTCAAGCTCCATTTCACTTCCAGTGAATGTAGCCTAGGACAACTGAGACCCCTAAAATTGCAATTCTGGCTTTGAATGCACAGGTTCGTTATCTATTAATTGAAGCACTGGGAGTTTTCCATATAAGGTCTTTTCCACTTTATTTGTGCACCATGACTAAAATCTACTAAAACAATACATTTAAAATATATCCCTGTCTGTCCCAAAATGTCTTTGGCATTTCATGCCTTATTGAAGTGTTTAGCATTACTCTTCACAATCACTGTAGGAGGAAACTCTAGCTCACCATCTATGTGTGATATTATTACTGAAAAAGCAGCATGTATTTACATTTTTCCACTAGATTATCTTGACATCCTGTTCCATAAGCAGTGTCTGTATAACAGATCCCATACCCATATAGTAATGTCAATGTGTTGGAAAGCTGTGTGTGGTAAACTTCACAGACAATCCTCTTTTGGACAAGTCTTGTAGCAAACTAAGGAGCCTAATCTCCTGGGGTTCTCAGCTATCTGAAGCAGAGTGCCAATAGGATGTGATCAGGCTAATAGGTTCCTTGGGGAGAGTAAGGCTGCCCATTAGTCTCCCTTATTGCTCAAAAGAATGCTTTGATTGAGGTTCTTAAAGTCGAATGTATGGACTTGTTAGCCCTGTACTTCCAACTCACAGCAATTATTTCCAGGATTCAGGTAATAGGAGAAAAACCATCATCGGAAACAAAGTAAGAAACTGCACAGTAATCAAGAAGTGGACATCCACTCTAAAAGACTGTCCCGTGATTAAAAATATCCCAAACTAATAACCAGACTGCTAAGGAATAGAAGCCATTTGGTTTCAACAACATATCAAATCAGACTGAAGAGCTTGAAAGCCAGAATGCTAGCCAATTCACCACAAATCCCCACACCCAAGCTCATGCAGAAATGTTTTCATAAGGTTTTCAGTTTAGTATCTTGTTTTAGCCACCTTTTATATGAAATATACTGCAGCAGTAAATTCTTCTGCTGTGCATTAAATCTGTTTTATATACTGTTAACATGGTGTTTATCCTTTATTGATATAATGCCTGAATATTATACAGTGTTTTATGAATAACAATTCATCTATTCTCATTAGTCCCTGTCCCAGTGAGGTGTCAAGTCTAAATTCTCTAATACACATGCATACTGGGCTCAATTTTATCACTTGCCAATTAGCATATTGGTATGTTTTTTGGACTGGATTTGGGCAGAGGCACTTGGGGAGAAGCTATCCTTGCACAATAAAGAATTACAAACTCCACAAAAGTGGATTATGGTCTGGGTTTCAATTGGATCCATGTGAGGCAGCAGTGCTAACTACTTTGCACCGTACCAACCATCTTAATACACATGCATGGTATTGCATGGAGACTCTCTGTTTTGTTATATTTCATATCTTACCGCATGAATAATTTAGCTGATTATTCAGACAATACTGTTTTGTGCCTCTTGTATTTGTTTTATTTTGTCTCTGCTAGCTAGAGTTACATATATTGAACTGTGTTCATATTTCATATGACATCTTTAAGATAAAACAAAGCAAGGTTCCACTGAGAATTGAACTCAGATCGCTGGATTCAAAGTCCAAAGTGCTGACCATTACACCATGGAACCAACTATAGAAATGGCAATTTGAGTATTCTTTTAGGACTGCATTACCAGTGTTTGCCAATAGGGCCTCATCTTCTTATTGGAATAATTTGTTTCCACCTGCTTCATTATGGTGTAATACTATTGCGTACACAGATTGGATGAACATTTCAATTTCTCTTAACATAAAATACATCTTACCTTTTCATTTTTATTATGTTGAACAAAGTTAAAAGTACAAAAAATCCAGATTACAATTTTAGGAAAACCATTTGAAATGTTATTACCAGATAGAAACAACCTAAATTGTATCTCCCTTTGCTGCTTGTCCAAATACAAATGGTTAGATTACTATGACTTCTATGGTTTCTCTGTATACCGTGCAGACTATGATAGCAATAAGCAGCATCAAAATAGTTTTTGCCAAAGTGATCAATGGATTTCGATTTTGACTAATGCTCAAGCTCCATTTCACTTCCAGTGAATGTAGCCTAGGACAACCGAGACCCCTAAAATTGCAATTCTGGCTTTGAATGCACAGGTTCGTTATCTATTAATTGAAGCACTGGGAGTTTTCCATATTAGGTCTTTTCCACTTTATTTGTGCACATGACTAAAATCTACTACTACAATACATTTAAAATATATCCCTGTCTGTCCCAAAATGTCTTTGGCATTTCATGCCTTATTGAAGTGTTTAGCATTACTCTTCACAATCACTGTAGGAGGAAACTCTAGCTCACCATCTATGTGTGATATTATTACTGAAAAAGCAGCACATATTTACATTTTTTCACTAGATTATCTTGACATCCTGTTGCATAAGCAGTGTCTGTATAACAGATCCCATACCCATATAGTAATGTCAATGTGTTGGAAAGCTGTGTGTGGTCAACTTCACAGATAATCCTCTTTTGGACAAGTCTTGTAACAAACTTAGGAGTCTAATCTCCTGGGGTTCTCAGCTATCTGAAGCAAAGTGCCAATAGGATGTGATCAGGCTGATAGGTTCTTTGGGGAGAGTAAGGCTGCCCATAAGTCTCCCTTATTGCTCAAAAGAATGCTTTGATTGAGGTTCTTAAAGTCGAATGCATGGACTTGTTAGCCCTGTACTTCCAACTCACAGCAATTGGATGCAGGATTCAGGTAATAGGAGAAAAACCATCATCGGAAACAAAGTAAGAAACTGCACAGTAATCAAGAAGTGGACATCCACTCTAAAAGACTGTCCCGTGATTAAAAATATCCCAAACTAATAACCAGACTGCTAAGAAATAGAAGCCATTTGGTTTCAACAACATATCAAATCAGACTGAAGAGCTTGAAAGCCAGAATGCTAGCCAATTCACCACAAATCCCCACACCCAAGCTCATGCAGAAATGTTTTCATAAGGTTTTCAGTTTAGTATCTTGTTTTAGCCACCTTTTATATGAAATATACTGCAGCAGTAAATTCTTCTGCTGTGCATTAAATCTGTTTTATATACTGTTAACATGGTGTTTATCCTTTATTGATATAATGCCTGAATATTATACAGTGTTTTATGAATAACAATTTATCTATTCTCATTAGTCCCTGTCCCAGTGAGGTGTCAAGTCTAAATTCTCTAATACACATGCATACTGGGCTCAATTTTATCACTTGCCAATTAGCATATTGGTATGTTTTTTGGACTGGATTTGGGCAGGGGCACTTGGGGAGAAGCTATCCTTGCACAATAAAGAATTACAAACTCCACAAAAGTGGATTATGGTCTGGGTTTCAATTGGATCCATGTGAGGCAGCAGTGCTAACTACTTTGCACCGTACCAACCATCTCAATACACATGCATGGTATTGCATGGAGACTCTCTGTTTTGTTTTATTTCATATCTTACCGCATGAATAATTTAGCTGATTATTCAGACAATATTGTTTTGTGCCTCTTGTATTTGTTTTATTTTGTCTCTGCTAGCTAGAGTTACATATATTGAACTGTGTTCACATTTCATATGACATCTTTAAGATAAAACAAAGCAAGGTTCCACTGAGAATTGAACTCAGATCGCTGGATTTAAAGTCCAAAGTGCTAACCATTACACCATGGAACCAACTTTAGAAATGGCAATTTGAGTATTCTTTTAGGACTGCATTACCAGTGTTTGCCAATAGGGCTTCATCTTCTTATTGGAATAATTTGTTTCCACCTGCTTCATTATGGTGTAATACTATTGCGTACACAGATTGGATGAACATTTCAATTTCTCTTAACATAAAATACATCTTACCTTTTCATTTTTATTATGTTGAACAAAGTTAAAAGTACAAAAAATCCAGATTACAATTTTAGGAAAACCATTTGAAATGTTATTACCAGATAGAAACAACCTAAATTGTATTTCCCTTTGCTGCTTGTCCAAATACAAATGGTTAGATTACTATGACTTGTATGGTTTCTCTGTATACCGTGCAGACTATGATAGCAATAAGCAGCATCAAAATAGTTTTTGCCAAAGTGATCAATGGATTTCGATTTTGACTAATGCTCAAGCTCCATTTCACTTCCAGTGAATGTAGCCTAGGACAACCGAGACCCCTAAAATTGCAATTCTGGCTTTGAATGCACAGATTTGTTATCTATTAATTGAAGCACTGGGAGTTTTCCATATAAGGTCTTTTCCACTTTATTTGTGCACATGACTAAAATCTACTAAAATAATACATTTAAAATATATCCCTGTCTGTCCCAAAATGTCTTTGGCATTTCATGCCTTATTGAAGTGTTTAGCATTACTCTTCACAATCACTGTAGGAGGAAACTCTAGCTCACCATCTATGTGTGATATTATTACTGAAAAAGCAGCATGTATTTACATTTTTCCACTAGATTATCTTGACATCCTGTTGCATAAGCAGTGTCTGTATAACAGATCCCATACCCATATAGTAATGTCAATGTGTTGGAAAGCTGTGTGTGGTCAACTTCACAGACAATCCTCTTTTGGACAAGTCTTGTAGCAAACTAAGGAGCCTAATCTCCTGGGGTTCTCAGCTATCTGAAGCAGAGTGCCAATAGGATGTGATCAGGCTAATAGGTTCCTTGGGGAGAGTAAGGCTGCCCATTAGTCTCCCTTATTGCTCAAAAGAATGCTTTGATTGAGGTTCTTAAAGTCGAATGTATGGACTTGTTAGCCCTGTACTTCCAACTCACAGCAATTATTTCCAGGATTCAGGTAATAGGAGAAAAACCATCATCGGAAACAAAGTAAGAAACTGCACAGTAATCAAGAAGTGGACATCCACTCTAAAAGACTGTCCCGTGATTAAAAATATCCCAAACTAATAACCAGACTGCTAAGGAATAGAAGCCATTTGGTTTCAACAACATATCAAATCAGACTGAAGAGCTTGAAAGCCAGAATGCTAGCCAATTCACCACAAATCCCCACACCCAAGCTCATGCAGAAATGTTTTCATAAGGTTTTCAGTTTAGTATCTTGTTTTAGCCACCTTTTATATGAAATATACTGCAGCAGTAAATTCTTCTGCTGTGCTTAAATCTGTTTTATATACTGTTAACATGGTGTTTATCCTTTATTGATATAATGCCTGAATATTATACAGTGTTTTATGAATAACAATTTATCTATTCTCATTAGTCCCTGTCCCAGTGAGGTGTCAAGTCTAAATTCTCTAATACACATGCATACTGGGCTCAATTTTATCACTTGCCAATTAGCATATTGGTATGTTTTTTGGACTGGATTTGGGCAGGGGCACTTGGGGAGAAGCTATCCTTGCACAATAAAGAATTACAAACTCCACAAAAGTGGATTATGGTCTGGGTTTCAATTGGATCCATGTGAGGCAGCAGTGCTAACTACTTTGCACCGTACCAACCATCTCAATACACATGCATGGTATTGCATGGAGACTCTCTGTTTTGTTTTATTTCATATCTTACCGCATGAATAATTTAGCTGATTATTCAGACAATACTGTTTTGTGCCTCTTGTATTTGTTTTATTTTGTCTCTGCTAGCTAGAGTTACATATATTGAACTGTGTTCACATTTCATATGACATCTTTAAGATAAAACAAAAGCAAGGGTCCACTGAGATTTGAACTCAGATCGCTGGATTCAAAGTCCAAAGTGCTAACCATTACACCATGGAACCAACTATAGAAATGGCAATTTGAGTATTCTTTTAGGACTGCATTATTAGTGTTTGCCAATAGGGCTGCATCTTCTTATTGGAATAATTTGTTTCCACCTGCTTCATTATGGTGTAATACTATTGCGTACACAGATTGGATGAACATTTCAATTTCTCTTAACATAAAATACATTTTATCTTTTCATTTTTATTATGTTGAACAAAGTTAAAAGTACAAAAAATCCAGATTACAATTTTAGGAAAACCATTTGAAATGTTATTACCAGATAGAAACAACCTAAATTGTATCTCCCTTTACTGCTTGTCCAAATATAAATGGTTAGATTACTATGACTTGTATGGTTTCTCTGTATACCGTGCAGACTATGATAGCAATAAGCAGCATCAAAATAGTTTTTGCCAAAGTGATCAATGGATTTCGATTTTGACTAATGCTCAAGCTCCATTTCACTTCCAGTAATTGTAGCCTAGGACAACTGAGACCCCAAAAATTGCAATTCTGGCTTTGAATGCACAGGTTTGTTATCTATTAATTGAAGCACTGGGAGTTTTCCATATAAGGTCTTTTCCAGTTTATTTGTGCACCATGACTAAAATCTACTACTACAATACATTTAAAATATATCCCTGTCTGTCCCAAAATGTCTTTGGCATTTCATGCCTTATTGAAGTGTTTAGCATTACTCTTCACAATCACTGTAGGAGGAAATTCTAGCTCACCATCTATGTGTGATATTATTACTGAAAAAGCAGCATGTATTTACATTTTTCCACTAGATTATCTTGACATCCTGTTGCATAAGCAGTGTCTGTATAACAGATCCCATACCCATATAGTAATGTCAATGTGTTGGAAAGCTGTGTGTGGTCAACTTCACAGATAATCCTCTTTTGGACAAGTCTTGTAGCAAATTTAGGAGTCTAATCTCCTGGGGTTCTCAGCTATCTGAAGCAAAGTGCCAATAGGATGTGATCAGGCTGATAGGTTCCTTGGGGAAAGTAAGGCTGCCCATAAGTCTACCTTATTGCTCAAAAGAATGCTTTGATTGAGGTTCTTAAAGTCGAATGCATGGACTTGTTAGCCCTGTACTTCCAACTCACAGCAATTGGATGCAGGATTCAGGTAATAGGAGAAAAACCATCATCGGAAACAAAGTAAGAAACTGCACAGTAATCAAGAAGTGGACATCCACTCTAAAAGACTGTCCCGTGATTAAAAATATCCCAAACTAATAACCAGACTGCTAAGGAATAGAAGCCATTTGGTTTCAACAACATATCAAATCAGACTGAAGAGCTTGAAAGCCAGAATGCTAGCCAATTCACCAGAAATCCTCACACCCAAGCTCATGCAGAAATGTTTTCATAAGGTTTTCAGTTTAGTATCTTGTTTTAGCCACCTTTTATATGAAATATACTGCAGCAGTAAATTCTTCTGCTGTGCATTAAATCTGTTTTATATACTGTTAACATGGTGTTTATCCTTTATTGATATAATGCCTGAATATTATACAGTGTTTTATGAATAACAATTTATCTATTCTCATTAGTCCCTGTCCCAGTGTGGTGTCAAGTCTAAATTCTCTAATACACATGCACACTGGGCTCAATTTTATCACTTGCCAATTAGCATATTGGTATGTTTTTTGGACTGGATTTGGGCAGGGGCACTTGGGGAGAAGCTATCCTTGCACAATAAAGAATTACAAACTCCACAAAAGTGGATTGTGGTCTGGGTTTCAATTGGATCCATGTGAAGCAGCAGTGCTAACTACTTTGCACCGTACCAACCATCTCAATACACATGCATGGTATTGCATGGAGACTCTCTGTTTTGTTTTATTTCATATCTTACCGCATGAATAATTTAGCTGATTATTCAGACAATACTGTTTTGTGCCTCTTGTATTTGTTTTATTTTGTCTCTGCTAGCTAGAGTTACATATATTGAACTGTGTTCACATTTCATATGACATCTTTAAGATAAAACAAAAGCAAGGTTCCACTGAGATTTGAACTCAGATTGCTGGATTCAAAGTCCAAAGTGCTAACCATTACACCATGGAACCAACTATAGAAATGGCAATTTGAGTATTCTTTTAGGACTGCATTACCAGTGTTTGCCAATAGGGCTGCATCTTCTTATTGGAATTATTTGTTTCCACCTGCTTCATTATGGTGTAATACTATTGCGTACACAGATTGGATGAACATTTCAATTTCTCTTAACATAAAATACATCTTACCTTTTCATTTTTATTATGTTGAACAAAGTTAAAAGTACAAAAAATCCAGATTACAATTTTAGGAAAACCATTTGAAATGTTATTACCAGATAGAAACAACCTAAATTGTATCTCCCTTTACTTCTTGTCCAAATAGAAATGGTTAGATTACTATGACTTGTATGGTTTCTCTGTATACCGTGCAGACTATGATAGCAATAAGCAGCATCAAAATAGTTTTTGCCAAAGTGATCAATGGATTTCGATTTTGACTAATGCTCAAGCTCCATTTCACTTCCAGTGAATGTAGCCTAGGACAACTGAGACCCCTAAAATTGCAATTCTGGCTTTGAATGCACAGGTTCGTTATCTATTAATTGAAGCACTGGGAGTTTTCCATATAAGGTCTTTTCCAGTTTATTTGTGCACCATGACTAAAATCTACTAAAACAATACATTTAAAATATATCCCTGTCTGTCCCAAAATATCTTTGGCATTCCATTCCTTATTGAAGTGTTTAGCATTACTCTTCACAATCACTGTAGGAGGAAACTCTAGCTCACCATCTATGTGTGATATTATTACTGAAAAAGCAGCATGTATTTACATTTTTCCACTAGATTATCTTGACATCCTGTTCCATAAGCAGTGTCTGTATAACAGATCCCATACCCATATAGTAATGTCAATGTGTTGGAAAGCTGTGTGTGGTAAACTTCACAGACAATCCTCTTTTGGACAAGTCTTGTAGCAAACTAAGGAGCCTAATCTCCTGGGGTTCTCAGCTATCTGAAGCAGAGTGCCAATAGGATGTGATCAGGCTAATAGGTTCCTTGGGGAGAGTAAGGCTGCCCATTAGTCTCCCTTATTGCTCAAAAGAATGCTTTGATTGAGGTTCTTAAAGTCGAATGTATGGACTTGTTAGCCCTGTACTTCCAACTCACAGCAATTATTTCCAGGATTCAGGTAATAGGAGAAAAACCATCATCGGAAACAAAGTAAGAAACTGCACAGTAATCAAGAAGTGGACATCCACTCTAAAAGACTGTCCCGTGATTAAAAATATCCCAAACTAATAACCAGACTGCTAAGGAATAGAAGCCATTTGGTTTCAACAACATATCAAATCAGACTGAAGAGCTTGAAAGCCAGAATGCTAGCCAATTCACCACAAATCCCCACACCCAAGCTCATGCAGAAATGTTTTCATAAGGTTTTCAGTTTAGTATCTTGTTTTAGCCACCTTTTATATGAAATATACTGCAGCAGTAAATTCTTCTGCTGTGCATTAAATCTGTTTTATATACTGTTAACATGGTGTTTATCCTTTATTGATATAATGCCTGAATATTATACAGTGTTTTATGAATAACAATTTATCTATTCTCATTAGTCCCTGTCCCAGTGAGGTGTCAAGTCTAAATTCTCTAATACACATGCATACTGGGCTCAATTTTATCACTTGCCAATTAGCATATTGGTATGTTTTTTGGACTGGATTTGGGCAGGGGCACTTGGGGAGAAGCTATCCTTGCACAATAAAGAATTACAAACTCCACAAAAGTGGATTATGGTCTGGGTTTCAATTGGATCCATGTGAGGCAGCAGTGCTAACTACTTTGCACCGTACCAACCATCTCAATACACATGCATGGTATTGCATGGAGACTCTCTGTTTTGTTTTATTTCATATCTTACCGCATGAATAATTTAGCTGATTATTCAGACAATACTGTTTTGTGCCTCTTGTATTTGTTTTATTTTGTCTCTGCTAGCTAGAGTTACATATATTGAACTGTGTTCACATTTCATATGACATCTTTAAGATAAAACAAAGCAAGGTTCCACTGAGAATTGAACTCAGATCGCTGGATTCAAAGTCCAAAGTGCTGACCATTACACCATGGAACCAACTATAGAAATGTCAATTTGAGTATTCTTTTAGGACTGCATTACCAGTGTTTGCCAATAGGGCCTCATCTTCTTATTGGAATAATTTGTTTCCACCTGCTTCATTATGGTGTAATACTATTGCGTACACAGATTGGATGAACATTTCAATTTCTCTTAACATAAAATACATCTCACCTTTTCATTTTTATTATGTTGAACAAAGTTAAAAGTACAAAAAATCCAGATTACAATTTTAGGAAAACCATTTGAAATGTTATTACCAGATAGAAACAACCTAAATTGTATCTCCCTTTACTTCTTGTCCAAATACAAATGGTTAGATTACTATGACTTGTATGGTTTCTCTGTATACCGTGCAGACTATGATAGGAATAAGCAGCATCAAAATAGTTTTTGCCAAAGTGATCAATGGATTTCGATTTTGACTAATGCTCAAGCTCCATTTCACTTCCAGTGAATGTAGCCTAGGACAACTGAGACCCCTAAAATTGCAATTCTGGCTTTGAATGCACAGGTTCGTTATCTATTAATTGAAGCACTGGGAGTTTTCCATATAAGGTCTTTTCCAGTTTATTTGTGCACCATGACTAAAATCTACTAAAACAATACATTTAAAATATATCCCTGTCTGTCCCAAAATGTCTTTGGCATTCCATTCCTTATTGAAGTGTTTAGCATTACTCTTCACAATCACTGTAGGAGGAAACTCTAGCTCACCATCTATGTGTGATATTATTACTGAAAAAGCAGCATGTATTTACATTTTTCCACTAGATTATCTTGACATCCTGTTCCATAAGCAGTGTCTGTATAACAGATCCCATACCCATATAGTAATGTCAATGTGTTGGAAAGCTGTGTGTGGTAAACTTCACAGACAATCCTCTTTTGGACAAGTCTTGTAGCAAACTAAGGAGCCTAATCTCCTGGGGTTCTCAGCTATCTGAAGCAGAGTGCCAATAGGATGTGATCAGGCTAATAGGTTCCTTGGGGAGAGTAAGGCTGCCCATTAGTCTCCCTTATTGCTCAAAAGAATGCTTTGATTGAGGTTCTTAAAGTCGAATGTATGGACTTGTTAGCCCTGTACTTCCAACTCACAGCAATTATTTCCAGGATTCAGGTAATAGGAGAAAAACCATCATCGGAAACAAAGTAAGAAACTGCACAGTAATCAAGAAGTGGACATCCACTCTAAAAGACTGTCCCGTGATTAAAAATATCCCAAACTAATAACCAGACTGCTAAGGAATAGAAGCCATTTGGTTTCAACAACATATCAAATCAGACTGAAGAGCTTGAAAGCCAGAATGCTAGCCAATTCACCACAAATCCCCACACCCAAGCTCATGCAGAAATGTTTTCATAAGGTTTTCAGTTTAGTATCTTGTTTTAGCCACCTTTTATATGAAATATACTGCAGCAGTAAATTCTTCTGCTGTGCATTAAATCTGTTTTATATACTGTTAACATGGTGTTTATCCTTTATTGATATAATGCCTGAATATTATACAGTGTTTTATGAATAACAATTTATCTATTCTCATTAGTCCCTGTCCCAGTGAGGTGTCAAGTCTAAATTCTCTAATACACATGCATACTGGGCTCAATTTTATCACTTGCCAATTAGCATATTGGTATGTTTTTTGGACTGGATTTGGGCAGGGGCACTTGGGGAGAAGCTATCCTTGCACAATAAAGAATTACAAACTCCACAAAAGTGGATTATGGTCTGGGTTTCAATTGGATCCATGTGAGGCAGCAGTGCTAACTACTTTGCACCGTACCAACCATCTCAATACACATGCATGGTATTGCATGGAGACTCTCTGTTTTGTTTTATTTCATATCTTACCGCATGAATAATTTAGCTGATTATTCAGACAATACTGTTTTGTGCCTCTTGTATTTGTTTTATTTTGTCTCTGCTAGCTAGAGTTACATATATTGAACTGTGTTCACATTTCATATGACATCTTTAAGATAAAACAAAGCAAGGTTCCACTGAGAATTGAACTCAGATCGCTGGATTCAAAGTCCAAAGTGCTGACCATTACACCATGGAACCAACTATAGAAATGGCAATTTGAGTATTCTTTTAGGACTGCATTACCAGTGTTTGCCAATAGGGCCTCATCTTCTTATTGGAATAATTTGTTTCCACCTGCTTCATTATGGTGTAATACTATTGCGTACACAGATTGGATGAACATTTCAATTTCTCTTAACATAAAATACATCTCACCTTTTCATTTTTATTATGTTGAACAAAGTTAAAAGTACAAAAAATCCAGATTACAATTTTAGGAAAACCATTTGAAATGTTATTACCAGATAGAAACAACCTAAATTGTATCTCCCTTTACTTCTTGTCCAAATACAAATGGTTAGATTACTATGACTTGTATGGTTTCTCTGTATACCGTGCAGACTATGATAGGAATAAGCAGCATCAAAATAGTTTTTGCCAAAGTGATCAATGGATTTCGATTTTGACTAATGCTCAAGCTCCATTTCACTTCCAGTGAATGTAGCCTAGGACAACTGAGACCCCTAAAATTGCAATTCTGGCTTTGAATGCACAGGTTCGTTATCTATTAATTGAAGCACTGGGAGTTTTCCATATAAGGTCTTTTCCAGTTTATTTGTGCACCATGACTAAAATCTACTAAAACAATACATTTAAAATATATCCCTGTCTGTCCCAAAATGTCTTTGGCATTCCATTCCTTATTGAAGTGTTTAGCATTACTCTTCACAATCACTGTAGGAGGAAACTCTAGCTCACCATCTATGTGTGATATTATTACTGAAAAAGCAGCATGTATTTACATTTTTCCACTAGATTATCTTGACATCCTGTTCCATAAGCAGTGTCTGTATAACAGATCCCATACCCATATAGTAATGTCAATGTGTTGGAAAGCTGTGTGTGGTAAACTTCACAGACAATCCTCTTTTGGACAAGTCTTGTAGCAAACTAAGGAGCCTAATCTCCTGGGGTTCTCAGCTATCTGAAGCAGAGTGCCAATAGGATGTGATCAGGCTAATAGGTTCCTTGGGGAGAGTAAGGCTGCCCATTAGTCTCCCTTATTGCTCAAAAGAATGCTTTGATTGAGGTTCTTAAAGTCGAATGTATGGACTTGTTAGCCCTGTACTTCCAACTCACAGCAATTATTTCCAGGATTCAGGTAATAGGAGAAAAACCATCATCGGAAACAAAGTAAGAAACTGCACAGTAATCAAGAAGTGGACATCCACTCTAAAAGACTGTCCCGTGATTAAAAATATCCCAAACTAATAACCAGACTGCTAAGGAATAGAAGCCATTTGGTTTCAACAACATATCAAATCAGACTGAAGAGCTTGAAAGCCAGAATGCTAGCCAATTCACCACAAATCCCCACACCCAAGCTCATGCAGAAATGTTTTCATAAGGTTTTCAGTTTAGTATCTTGTTTTAGCCACCTTTTATATGAAATATACTGCAGCAGTAAATTCTTCTGCTGTGCATTAAATCTGTTTTATATACTGTTAACATGGTGTTTATCCTTTATTGATATAATGCCTGAATATTATACAGTGTTTTATGAATAACAATTTATCTATTCTCATTAGTCCCTGTCCCAGTGAGGTGTCAAGTCTAAAT
>NW_027447403.1:0-32021 GCF_038048845.1 Mixophyes fleayi | reverse complement strand
TATAAATCATGAATTAAATCATGAATCATTAATTATGAATCATGAATCATGAATTGAATCATAAATCATGAATTGAATCATGAATCATTAATTATGAATCATGATTTAATTCATGATTTATGATTCAATTCATGATTAAATTCTTGATTCATGATTTGATTCATGATTCATGATTTATGATTCAATTCATGATTCATGATTCATGATTCAATTCATGATTCATGATTCATGATTCAATTCATGATTCATGAATCATGATTCAAAATTATGATTCATGATTCATGATTCGTTTCATGATTCATGATGCAATTCATGATTCATGTTTCATGATTCAATTCATGATTCATGATTCATGATTCAATTTATGATTCGTGATTCATGATTCATGATTCGATTCATGATTCATGCTTCAATTCATGATTCATTATTCAATTCAATGATTCATGATTCATGATTCATGATTCGATTCATGATTCATGCTTCAATTCATGATTCATGATTCAATTCATGATTCATAATTCATGATTTATGATTCATGATTCATGATTCATGATTCATGATTCATGATTCATGATTCATGATTCAATTCATGATTCATAATTCATGATTTATGATTCAATTCATGATTCATGATTCATGATTCGATTCATGATTCATGATTCAATTCATGATTCATGATTCATGATTCGATTCATGATTCATGATTCAATTCATGATTCATGATTCATGATTCAATTAATGATTCAATTCATGATTCATAATTCATGATTCATGATTCAATTCATGATTCATAATTCATGATTCATGATTCAATTCATGATTCATGATTCATGATTCATGATTCATGATTCAATTCATGATTCATGATTCATGATTCATGATTCAATTCATGATTCATGATTCATGATTCAATTCATGATTCAATTTATGATTCAATTTATGATTCATGATTCAATTCATGATTCAATTAATGATTCATGATTCAATTCTTGATTCAATTCATTATTCATAATTCATGATTCATGATTCAATTCATGATTCATAATTCAATTCATGATTCAATTTATGATTCATGATTCAATTCATGATTCAATTAATGATTCATGATTCGATTAATGATTCATGATTCAATTCATGATTCAATTCATGATTCATGATTAATGATTCATGATTAATGATTCATGATTCATGATTCAATTCATGATTCATAATTCATGATTTATGTTTCAATTCATGATTCATGATTCATGATTTGATTCATGATTCATGATTCATGATTAAATTCATGGTTCATGATTCAATTTATGATTCGTGATTCAATTCATGATTCATGATTCAATTCATGATTCGATTTATGATTCATGATTCATGATTCAATTCATGATTCATGATTCATGATTCAAATAATGATTCATGATTCAATTCATGATTCAATTCCTGATTAAAATCATGATTCATGATTCAATTCATGATTCATGATTCATGATTCAATTCATGATTCATGTTTCATGATTCAAGATTCATTTCATGATTCATGATTCAATTCATGATTCAATTCATGATTCAATTCATGATTCAATTCATGATTCATGATTCAATTCATGATTCAATTCATGATTCATGATTTGATTAATGATTTATGATTCAAATCATGATTCAATTCATGATTCATGATTCGATTCATGATTCATGATTCATCATTCAATTCATGATTCATGATTCATGATTCAATTCATGATTCATTATTCAATTCATGATTCATGATCCATGATTCATTTCTGATTCATGATTCATGATTCAATTCATGATTCATGATTCATTATTCAATTCATGATTCATGATTCATGATTTATGATTCAAGATTCATGATTCATGATTCAAGATTCATGATTCATTTCATGATTCATGATTCATGATTCAATTCATGATTCATGATTCATTATACAATTCATGATTCATGATTCATGACTCATGATTCAATTCATGATTTATGATTTATGATTCAATTCATGATTCAATTCATGATTCATGATTTATTTCATGATTCATGATTTATTTCATGATTCATGATTCATGATTCGATTCATGATTCATTATTCAATTCATGATTCATGATTCATTATTCAATTCATGATTCATGATTCATTATTCAATTCATGATTCATGATTCATGATTCAGTTGATGATTCATGATTCATGATTCAATTCATGATTCAATTCATGATTCATGATTCATGATTCAATTTATGATTCATGATTCATGACTCAATTCATGATTCATGATTCGTGATTCAATTCATGATTCATGATTCATGATTCATTATTCAATTCATGATTCATGATTCATGATTCAATTCATGATTCATGATTCATGATTTAATTCATGATTCATGATTCATGATTCAATTCATGATTCATGATTCATTATTCAATTCATGTTTCATGATTAATTTCATGATTCATGATTTAATTCATGATTCATGATTTATGATTCAATTCATGATTCATGATTCAATTCATGATTCAATTAATGATTCATGATTCAATTCTTGATTCAATTCATTATTCAAAATTCATGATTCATGATTCAATTCATGATTCATAATTCAATTCATGATTCAATTTATGATTCATGATTCAATTCATGATTCAATTAATGATTCATGATTCGATTAATGATTCATGATTCAATTCATGATTCAATTCATGATTCATGATTAATGATTCATGATTAATGATTCATGATTCATGATTCAATTCATGATTCATAATTCATGATTTATGTTTCAATTCATGATTCATGATTCATGATTTGATTCATGATTCATGATTCATGATTAAATTCATGGTTCATGATTCAATTTATGATTCGTGATTCAATTCATGATTCATGATTCAATTCATGATTCGATTTATGATTCATGATTCATGATTCAATTCATGATTCATGATTCATGATTCAAATAATGATTCATGATTCAATTCATGATTCAATTCCTGATTAAAATCATGATTCATGATTCAATTCATGATTCATGATTCATGATTCAATTCATGATTCATGTTTCATGATTCAAGATTCAATTCATGATTCATGATTCATGATTCAATTCATGATTCAATTCATGATTCAATTCATGATTCATGATTCAATTCATGATTCAATTCATGATTCATGATTTGATTAATGATTTATGATTCAAATCATGATTCAATTCATGATTCATGATTCGATTCATGATTCATGATTCATCATTCAATTCATGATTCATGATTCATGATTCAATTCATGATTCATTATTCAATTCATGATTCATGATCCATGATTCATTTCTGATTCATGATTCATGATTCAATTCATGATTCATGATTCATTATTCAATTCATGATTCATGATTCATGATTTATGATTCAAGATTCATGATTCATGATTCAAGATTCATGATTCATTTCATGATTCATGATTCATGATTCAATTCATGATTCATGATTCATTATACAATTCATGATTCATGATTCATGACTCATGATTCAATTCATGATTTATGATTTATGATTCAATTCATGATTCAATTCATGATTCATGATTTATTTCATGATTCATGATTTATTTCATGATTCATGATTCATGATTCGATTCATGATTCATTATTCAATTCATGATTCATGATTCATTATTCAATTCATGATTCATGATTCATTATTCAATTCATGATTCATGATTCATGATTCAATTGATGATTCATGATTCATGATTCAATTCATGATTCAATTCATGATTCATGATTCATGATTCAATTTATGATTCATGATTCATGACTCAATTCATGATTCATGATTCGTGATTCAATTCATGATTCATGATTCATTATTCAATTCATGATTCATGATTCATGATTTAATTCATGATTCATGATTCATGATTTAATTCATGATTCATGATTCATGATTCAATTCATGATTCATGATTCATTATTCAATTCATGTTTCATGATTAATTTCATGATTCATGATTTAATTCATGATTCATGATTTATGATTCAATTCATGATTCATGATTCAATTCATGATTCATAATTCATGATTCAATTCATGATTCATGATTCATGATTCAATGCATGATTCAATTCATGATTCATAATTCATGATTCATGATTCAATTCATGATTCATGATTCATGATTCATGATTAAATTCATGATTCATGATTCATGATTCGATTCATGATTCATGATTTGATTTATGATTTATGATTCATGATTCATGATTCATGATTTGATTCATGATTCATGATTTGATTTATGATTTATGATTCATGATTTAATTCATGATTCATGATTCATGATTCAATTGATGATTCATGATTCATGATTTAATTTATGATTCATGATTTATGATTCAATTCATGATTCATGATTCATGATTCAATTCATGATTCAATTCATGATTCAATTCATGATTCATGATTCATGATTCAATTCATGATTTATGATTCAATTCATGATTCATGATTCATAATTCATGATTCAATTCATGATTCAATTCATGATTCATAATTCATGATTGATGATTCAATTCATGATTCATAATTCATTTCATGATTCAATTTATGATTCATGATTCAATTCATGATTCAATTTATGATTCATGATTCATGATTCATGATTTAATTCATGATTCATGATTCATGTTTCATGATTCAATTCATGAATCAAATTATGATTCAATTAATGATTCATGATTCGATTA
This sequence comes from Mixophyes fleayi, assembly GCF_038048845.1. Lineage (NCBI taxonomy): Eukaryota > Metazoa > Chordata > Amphibia > Anura > Limnodynastidae > Mixophyes > Mixophyes fleayi. The sequence goes on along the minus strand of NW_027447403.1, from coordinate 27,273 downwards.
ATGATTCATGATTCAATTCATGATTCATGATTCATGATTCAATTCATGATTTAATTAATGATTCAATTCGTGATTCATAATTTAATTCATGATTCAATTCATGATTCATGATTTGATTAATGGTTTATGATTCAATTCATGATTCAATTAATGATTCATGATTCGATACATGATTCATGATTAAATTCATGATTCATGATTCAATTTATGATTCGTGATTCATGATTCATGATTCAATTCATGATTCAATTCATGATTCATGATTCATGATTCAATTCATGATTCATGATTAAATTCATGATTCATGATTCAATTTATGATTCGTGATTCATGATTCATGATTCAATTCATGATTCAATTCATGATTCATGATTCATGATTCAATTCATGATTCATAATTCATAATTCATTATTCAATTCATGATTCAATTTATGATTCATGATTCATGATTCATGATTCAATTCATGATTCATGATTCAATTCATGATTCATGATTCATGATTTGATTCATGATTCATGATTCAATTCCTTATTCATTATTCAATTCATGATTCATGATCCATGATTCATTTCTGATTCATGATTTATGATTTAATTCATGATTCATGATTCATTATTCAATTCATGATGCATGATTCATGATTCATGATTCAAGATTCATGATTCATTTCATGATTCATGATTCATGATTCAATTCATGATTTATGATTTATGATTCAATTCATGATTCAATTCATGATTCATGATTCAAATCATGATTCATGATTTATTTCATGATTCATGATTTATTTCATGATTCATGATTCGATTCATGATTCATTATTCAATCCATGATTCATGATTCATTATTCAATTCTTGATTCATGATTCAATTGATGATTCATGATTCAATTCATGATTCAATTCATGATTCATGGTTCATGATTCAATTTATGATTCATGATTCATGACTCAATTCATGATTCGTGATTCAATTCATGATTCATGATTCATGATTCATGATTCAATTCATGATTCATGATTTATTATTCAATTCATGATTCATGATTCATTTCATGATTCATGATTCATGATTTAATTCATGATTCATGATTCATGATTCAATTCATGATTCATGATTCATTTCATGATTCATGATTCATGATTCATGATTTAATTCATGATTCAATTCATGATTCATGATTCAATTTATGATTCATGATTCATGATTCAATTCATGATTCATAATTCATGATTCAATTCATGATTCATGATTCATTTCATGATTCATGATTCATGATTCATGATTCAATTCATGATTCATGATTCATGATTCATGATTCAATTCATGATTCAATTCATGATTCATGATTCAATTCATGATTCAATTTATGATTCTGATTCATGATTCATGATTCAATTCATGATTCATGATTCATGATTCAATGCATGATTCAATTCATGATTCATAATTCATGATTCATGATTCAATTCATGATTCATGATTCATTTCATGATTCATGATTCAATTCATGATTCATGATTAAATTCATGATTCATGATTCATGATTCGATTCATGATTCATGATTTGATTTATGATTTATGATTCATGATTTAATTCATGATTCATGATTCATGATTCATGATTTAATTTATGATTCATGATTTATGATTCAATTCATGATTCAATTCATGATTCAATTCATGATTCATGATTTAATTCATGATTTATGATTCATGATTCAATTCATGATTCATGATTCAATTTATGATTCATGATTCTTGATTCAATTCATGATTCATGATTCATTTCATGATTCATGATTCATGATTCATGATTCAATTCATGATTCAATTCATGATTCATGATTCAATTCATGATTCAATTTATGATTCTGATTCATGATTCATGATTCAATTCATGATTCATGATTCATGATTCAATGCATGATTCAATTCATGATTCATAATTCATGATTCATGATTCAATTCATGATTCATGATTCATTTCATGATTCATGATTCATGATTCATGATTCATGATTAAATTCATGATTCATGATTCAATTCATGATTCATGATTTGATTTATGATTTATGATTCATGATTTAATTCATGATTCATGATTCAATTGATGATTCATGATTCATGATTTAATTTATGATTCATGATTTATGATTCAATTCATGATTCATGATTCATGATTCAATTCATGATTCAATTCATGATTCATGATTCATGATTCATGATTCAATTCATGATTTATGATTTAATTCATGATTCATGATTCATAATTAATGATTCATGATTCAATTCATGATTCATGATTCGATGAATGATTTATGATTCAATTCATGATTGAATTCTTGATTCATGATTTGATTCATGATTCATGATTTATGATTCAATTCATGATTCATGATTCATGATTCATGATTCAATTCATGATTCATGATTCATGATTCGTTTCATGATTCATGATGCAATTCATGATTCATGTTTCATGATTCAATTCATGATTCATGATTCATGATTCAAGTTATGATTCGTGATTCATGATTCATGATTCGATTCATGATTCATGCTTCAATTCATGATTCATTATTCAATTCAATGATTCATGATTCATGATTCATGATTCGATTCATGATTCATGCTTCAATTCATGATTCATGATTCAATTCATGAATTATAATTCATGATTTATGATTCATGATTCATGATTCATGATTCATGATTCAATTCATGATTCATAATTCATGATTTATGATTCAATTCATGATTCATGATTCGATTCATGATTCATGATTCAATTCATGATTCATGATTCATGATTCGATTCATGATTCATGATTCAATTCATGATTCATGATTCATGATTCAATTAATGATTCAATTTATGATTCATAATTCATGATTCATGATTCAATTCATGATTCATAATTCATGATTCATGATTCAATTCATGATTCATGATTCATGATTCATGATTCAATTCATGATTCATGATTCGTGATTTAATTTATGATTCATGATTTATGATTCAATTCATGATTCATGATTCATGATTCAATTCATGATTCAATTCATGATTCAATTCATGATTCATGATTCATGATTCATGATTCAATTCATGATTTATGATTCAATTCATGATTCATGATTCATAATTCATGATTCAATTCATGATTCAATTCATGATTCATAATTCATGATTGATGATTCAATTCATGATTCATAATTCATTTCATGATTCAATTTATGATTCATGATTCAATTCATGATTCAATTTATGATTCATGATTCATGATTCATGATTTAATTCATGATTCATGATTCATGTTTCATGATTCAATTCATGAATCAAATTATGATTCAATTAATGATTCATGATTCGATTAATGATTCATGATTCAATTCATGATTCATGATTCATGATTCAATTCATGATTTAATTAATGATTCAATTCGTGATTCATAATTTAATTCATGATTCAATTCATGATTCATGATTTGATTAATGGTTTATGATTCAATTCATGATTCAATTAATGATTCATGATTCGATACATGATTCATGATTAAATTCATGATTCATGATTCAATTTATGATTCGTGATTCATGATTCATGATTCAATTCATGATTCAATTCATGATTCATGATTCATGATTCAATTCATGATTCATGATTCATGATTAAATTCATGATTCATGATTCAATTTATGATTCGTGATTCATGATTCATGATTCAATTCATGATTCAATTCATGATTCATGATTCATGATTCAATTCATGATTCATAATTCATAATTCATTATTCAATTCATGATTCAATTTATGATTCATGATTCATGATTCATCATTCAATTCATGATTCATGATTCAATTCATGATTCATGATTCATGATTCGATTCATGATTCATGATTCAATTCCTTATTCATTATTCAATTCATGATTCATGATCCATGATTCATTTCTGATTCATGATTTATGATTTAATTCATGATTCATGATTCATTATTCAATTCATGATGCATGATTCATGATTCATGATTCAAGATTCATGATTCATTTCATGATTCATGATTCATGATTCAATTCATGATTTATGATTTATGATTCAATTCATGATTCAATTCATGATTCATGATTCAAATCATGATTCATGATTTATTTCATGATTCATGATTTATTTCATGATTCATGATTCGATTCATGATTCATTATTCAATCCATGATTCATGATTCATTATTCAATTCTTGATTCATGATTCAATTGATGATTCATGATTCAATTCATGATTCAATTCATGATTCATGGTTCATGATTCAATTTATGATTCATGATTCATGACTCAATTCATGATTCGTGATTCAATTCATGATTCATGATTCATGATTCATGATTCAATTCATGATTCATGATTTATTATTCAATTCATGATTCATGATTCATTTCATGATTCATGATTCATGATTTAATTCATGATTCATGATTCATGATTCAATTCATGATTCATGATTCATTTCATGATTCATGATTCATGATTCATGATTTAATTCATGATTCAATTCATGATTCATGATTCAATTTATGATTCATGATTCATGATTCAATTCATGATTCATAATTCATGATTCAATTCATGATTCATGATTCATTTCATGATTCATGATTCATGATTCATGATTCAATTCATGATTCATGATTCATGATTCAATTCATGATTCAATTCATGATTCATGATTCAATTCATGATTCAATTTATGATTCTGATTCATGATTCATGATTCAATTCATGATTCATGATTCATGATTCAATGCATGATTCAATTCATGATTCATAATTCATGATTCATGATTCAATTCATGATTCATGATTCATTTCATGATTCATGATTCAATTCATGATTCATGATTAAATTCATGATTCATGATTCATGATTCGATTCATGATTCATGATTTGATTTATGATTTATGATTCATGATTTAATTCATGATTCATGATTCATGATTCAATTGATGATTCATGATTCATGATTTAATTTATGATTCATGATTTATGATTCAATTCATGATTCAATTCATGATTCAATTCATGATTCATGATTTAATTCATGATTTATGATTCATGATTCAATTCATGATTCATGATTCAATTTATGATTCATGATTCTTGATTCAATTCATGATTCATGATTCATTTCATGATTCATGATTCATGATTCATGATTCATAATTAAATTCATGATTCATGATTCAATTCATGATTCATGATTTGATTTATGATTTATGATTCATGATTTAATTCATGATTCATGATTCAATTGATGATTCATGATTCATGATTTAATTTATGATTCATGATTTATGATTCAATTCATGATTCATGATTCATGATTCAATTCATGATTCAATTCATGATTCATGATTCAATTCATGATTCAATTTATGATTCTGATTCATGATTCATGATTCAATTCATGATTCATGATTCATGATTCAATGCATGATTCAATTCATGATTCATAATTCATGATTCATGATTCAATTCATGATTCATGATTCATTTCATGATTCATGATTCATGATTCATGATTAAATTCATGATTCATGATTCAATTCATGATTCATGATTTGATTTATGATTTATGATTCATGATTTAATTCATGATTCATGATTCAATTGATGATTCATGATTCATGATTTAATTTATGATTCATGATTTATGATTCAATTCATGATTCATGATTCATGATTCAATTCATGATTCAATTCATGATTCATGATTCATGATTCAATTCATGATTTATGATTCAATTCATGATTCATGATTCATAATTAATGATTCATGATTCAATTCATGATTCATGATTCGATGAATGATTTATGATTCAATTCATGATTGAATTCTTGATTCATGATTTGATTCATGATTCATGATTTATGATTCAATTCATGATTCATGATTCATGATTCATGATTCAATTCATGATTCATGATTCATGATTCGTTTCATGATTCATGATGCAATTCATGATTCATGTTTCATGATTCAATTCATGATTCATGATTCATGATTCAAGTTATGATTCGTGATTCATGATTCATGATTCGATTCATGATTCATGCTTCAATTCATGATTCATTATTCAATTCAATGATTCATGATTCATGATTCATGATTCGATTCATGATTCATGCTTCAATTCATGATTCATGATTCAATTCATGAATTATAATTCATGATTTATGATTCATGATTCATGATTCATGATTCATGATTCAATTCATGATTCATAATTCATGATTTATGATTCAATTCATGATTCATGATTCGATTCATGATTCATGATTCAATTCATGATTCATGATTCATGATTCGATTCATGATTCATGATTCAATTCATGATTCATGATTCATGATTCAATTAATGATTCAATTTATGATTCATAATTCATGATTCATGATTCAATTCATGATTCATAATTCATGATTCATGATTCAATTCATGATTCATGATTCATGATTCATGATTCAATTCATGATTCATGATTCATGATTTAATTTATGATTCATGATTTATGATTCAATTCATGATTCATGATTCATGATTCAATTCATGATTCAATTCATGATTCAATTCATGATTCATGATTCATGATTCATGATTCAATTCATGATTTATGATTCAATTCATGATTCATGATTCATAATTCATGATTCAATTCATGATTCAATTCATGATTCATAATTCATGATTGATGATTCAATTCATGATTCATAATTCATTTCATGATTCAATTTATGATTCATGATTCAATTCATGATTCAATTTATGATTCATGATTCATGATTCATGATTTAATTCATGATTCATGATTCATGTTTCATGATTCAATTCATGAATCAAATTATGATTCAATTAATGATTCATGATTCGATTAATGATTCATGATTCAATTCATGATTCATGATTCATGATTCAATTCATGATTTAATTAATGATTCAATTCGTGATTCATAATTTAATTCATGATTCAATTCATGATTCATGATTTGATTAATGGTTTATGATTCAATTCATGATTCAATTAATGATTCATGATTCGATACATGATTCATGATTAAATTCATGATTCATGATTCAATTTATGATTCGTGATTCATGATTCATGATTCAATTCATGATTCAATTCATGATTCATGATTCATGATTCAATTCATGATTCATGATTCATGATTAAATTCATGATTCATGATTCAATTTATGATTCGTGATTCATGATTCATGATTCAATTCATGATTCAATTCATGATTCATGATTCATGATTCAATTCATGATTCATAATTCATAATTCATTATTCAATTCATGATTCAATTTATGATTCATGATTCATGATTCATCATTCAATTCATGATTCATGATTCAATTCATGATTCATGATTCATGATTCGATTCATGATTCATGATTCAATTCCTTATTCATTATTCAATTCATGATTCATGATCCATGATTCATTTCTGATTCATGATTTATGATTTAATTCATGATTCATGATTCATTATTCAATTCATGATGCATGATTCATGATTCATGATTCAAGATTCATGATTCATTTCATGATTCATGATTCATGATTCAATTCATGATTTATGATTTATGATTCAATTCATGATTCAATTCATGATTCATGATTCAAATCATGATTCATGATTTATTTCATGATTCATGATTTATTTCATGATTCATGATTCGATTCATGATTCATTATTCAATCCATGATTCATGATTCATTATTCAATTCTTGATTCATGATTCAATTGATGATTCATGATTCAATTCATGATTCAATTCATGATTCATGGTTCATGATTCAATTTATGATTCATGATTCATGACTCAATTCATGATTCGTGATTCAATTCATGATTCATGATTCATGATTCATGATTCAATTCATGATTCATGATTTATTATTCAATTCATGATTCATGATTCATTTCATGATTCATGATTCATGATTTAATTCATGATTCATGATTCATGATTCAATTCATGATTCATGATTCATTTCATGATTCATGATTCATGATTCATGATTTAATTCATGATTCAATTCATGATTCATGATTCAATTTATGATTCATGATTCATGATTCAATTCATGATTCATAATTCATGATTCAATTCATGATTCATGATTCATTTCATGATTCATGATTCATGATTCATGATTCAATTCATGATTCATGATTCATGATTCAATTCATGATTCAATTCATGATTCATGATTCAATTCATGATTCAATTTATGATTCTGATTCATGATTCATGATTCAATTCATGATTCATGATTCATGATTCAATGCATGATTCAATTCATGATTCATAATTCATGATTCATGATTCAATTCATGATTCATGATTCATTTCATGATTCATGATTCAATTCATGATTCATGATTAAATTCATGATTCATGATTCATGATTCGATTCATGATTCATGATTTGATTTATGATTTATGATTCATGATTTAATTCATGATTCATGATTCATGATTCAATTGATGATTCATGATTCATGATTTAATTTATGATTCATGATTTATGATTCAATTCATGATTCAATTCATGATTCAATTCATGATTCATGATTTAATTCATGATTTATGATTCATGATTCAATTCATGATTCATGATTCAATTTATGATTCATGATTCTTGATTCAATTCATGATTCATGATTCATTTCATGATTCATGATTCATTTCATGATTCATGATTCATGATTCATGATTCATGATTAAATTCATGATTCATGATTCAATTCATGATTCATGATTTGATTTATGATTTATGATTCATGATTTAATTCATGATTCATGATTCAATTGATGATTCATGATTCATGATTTAATTTATGATTCATGATTTATGATTCAATTCATGATTCATGATTCATGATTCAATTCATGATTCAATTCATGATTCATGATTCAATTCATGATTCAATTTATGATTCTGATTCATGATTCATGATTCAATTCATGATTCATGATTCATGATTCAATGCATGATTCAATTCATGATTCATAATTCATGATTCATGATTCAATTCATGATTCATGATTCATTTCATGATTCATGATTCATGATTCATGATTAAATTCATGATTCATGATTCAATTCATGATTCATGATTTGATTTATGATTTATGATTCATGATTTAATTCATGATTCATGATTCAATTGATGATTCATGATTCATGATTTAATTTATGATTCATGATTTATGATTCAATTCATGATTCATGATTCATGATTCAATTCATGATTCAATTCATGATTCATGATTCATGATTCAATTCATGATTTATGATTCAATTCATGATTCATGATTCATAATTAATGATTCATGATTCAATTCATGATTCATGATTCGATGAATGATTTATGATTCAATTCATGATTGAATTCTTGATTCATGATTTGATTCATGATTCATGATTTATGATTCAATTCATGATTCATGATTCATGATTCATGATTCAATTCATGATTCATGATTCATGATTCGTTTCATGATTCATGATGCAATTCATGATTCATGTTTCATGATTCAATTCATGATTCATGATTCATGATTCAAGTTATGATTCGTGATTCATGATTCATGATTCGATTCATGATTCATGCTTCAATTCATGATTCATTATTCAATTCAATGATTCATGATTCATGATTCATGATTCGATTCATGATTCATGCTTCAATTCATGATTCATGATTCAATTCATGAATTATAATTCATGATTTATGATTCATGATTCATGATTCATGATTCATGATTCAATTCATGATTCATAATTCATGATTTATGATTCAATTCATGATTCATGATTCGATTCATGATTCATGATTCAATTCATGATTTATGATTCATGATTCGATTCATGATTCATGATTCAATTCATGATTCATGATTCATGATTCAATTAATGATTCAATTTATGATTCATAATTCATGATTCATGATTCAATTCATGATTCATAATTCATGATTCATGATTCAATTCATGATTCATGATTCATGATTCATGATTCAATTCATGATTCATGATTCATGATTCATGATTCAATTCATGATTCATGATTCATGATTCAATTCATGATTCAATTTATGATTCAATTTATGATTCATGATTCAATTCATGATTCAATTAATGATTCATGATTCAATTCTTGATTCAATTCATTATTCATAATTCATGATTCATGATTCAATTCATGATTCATAATTCAATTCATGATTCAATTTATGATTCATGATTCAATTTATAATTCAATTAATGATTCATGATTCGATTAATGATTCATGATTCAATTCATGATTCAATTCATGATTCATGATTAATGATTCATGATTAATGATTCATGATTCATGATTCAATTCATGATTCATAATTCATGATTTATGTTTCAATTCATGATTCATGATTCATGATTTGATTCATGATTCATGATTCATGATTAAATTCATGGTTCATGATTCAATTTATGATTCGTGATTCAATTCATGATTCATGATTCATGATTCAATTCATGATTCGATTTATGATTCATGATTCATGATTCAATTCATGATTCATGATTCATGATTCAAATAATGATTCATGATTCAATTCATGATTCAATTCCTGATTATAATCATGATTCATGATTCAATTCATGATTCATGATTCATGTTTCATGATTTAAGATTAAATTCATGATTCATGATTCATGATTCAATTCATGATTCAATTCATGATTCATGATTCAATTCATGATTCATGATTTGATTAATGATTTATGATTCAAATCATGATTCAATTCATGATTCATGATTCGATTCATGATTCATGATTCATCATTCAATTCATGATTCATGATTCATGATTCAATTCATGATTCATTATTCAATTCATGATTCATGATCCATGATTCATTTCTGATTCATGATTCATGATTCAATTCATGATTCATGATTCATGATTCAATTCATGATTCATGATTTATTATTCAATTCATGTTTCATGATTAATTTCATGATTCATGATTTAATTCATGATTCATGATTTATGATTCAATTCATGATTCATGATTCAATTCATGATTCATGATTCATGATTCAATTCATGATTCATGATTCATTATTCAATTCATGATTCATGATTCATTATTTAATTCATGATTCATGATTCATTATTCAATTCATGATTTATGATTCATGACTCAATTCATGATTCATGATTCATGATTCAATTCATGATTCATGATTCATTTCATGATTCATGATTCATGATTCATGATTTAATTCATGATTCATGATTCAATTCATGATTCATGAATCATGATTCAATTCATGATTCATGATTAAATTCATGATTCATAATTCATGATTCAATTCATGATTTATGATTCATTTCATGATTCATGATTCATGATTCATGATTCAATTCATGATTCAATTCATGATTCATGATTCAATTCATGATTCAATTTATGATTCGTGATTCATGATTCATGATTCAATTCATGATTCATGATTCATGATTCAATGCATGATTCAATTCATGATTCATAATTCATGATTCATGATTCATGATTCATGATTCATGATTAAATTCATGATTCATGATTCATGATTCGATTCATGATTCATGATTTGATTTATGATTTATGATTTATGATTCATGATTCATGATTTGATTCATGATTCATGATTTGATTTATGATTTATGATTCATGATTTAATTCATGATTCATGATTCATGATTCAATTGATGATTCATGATTCATGATTTAATTTATGATTCATGATTTATGATTCAATTCATGATTCATGATTCATGATTCAATTCATGATTCAATTCATGATTCAATTCATGATTCATGATTCATGATTCATGATTCAATTCATGATTTATGATTCAATTCATGATTCATGATTCATAATTCATGATTCATGATTCAATTCATGTTTCATGATTCAATTCATGATTCATGATTCGATTAATGATTTATGATTCAATTCATGATTCAATTCTTGATTCATGATTTGATTCATGATTCATGATTCATGATTCAATTCATGATTCATGATTCATGATTCGTTTCATGATTCATGATGCAATTCATGATTCATGTTTCATGATTCAATTCATGATTCATGATTCATGATTCAATTTATGATTTGTGATTCATGATTCATGATTCGATTCATGATTCATGATTCGATACATGATTCATGATTCATGATTAAATTCATGATTCATGATTCAATTTATGATTCGTGATTCATGATTCATGATTCAATTCATGATTCAATTCATGATTCATGATTCTTGATTCAATTCATGATTCATGATTCATTATTAAATTCATGATTCATGATTCAATTTATGATTCGTGATTCATGATTCATGATTCAATTTATGATTCGTGATTCATGATTCATGATTCAATTCATGATTCAATTCATGATTCATGATTCATGATTCAATTCATGATTCATGATCCATGATTCAATTCATGATTCATGATTCAATTTATGATTCGTTATTCATGATTCATGATTCAATTTATGATTCGTGATTCATGATTCATGATTCAATTCATGATTCATAATTCATAATTCATTATTGAATTCATGATTCAATTTATGATTCATGATTCATGATTCATCATTCAATTCATGATTCATGATTCAATTCATGATTCATGATTCATGATTCGATTCATGATTCATGATTCAATTCCTTATTCATTATTCAATTCATGATTCATGATCCATGATTCATTTCTGATTCATGATTTATGATTCAATTCATGATTCATGATTCATTATTCAATTCATGATGCATGATTTATGATTCAATTCATGATTCAATTCATGATTCATGATTCAAATCATGATTCATGATTTATTTCATGATTCATGATTTATTTCATGATTCATGATTCGATTCATGATTCATTATTCAATTCATGATTCATGATTCATTATTCAATTCTTGATTCATGATTCAATTGATGATTCATGATTCAATTCATGATTCAATTCATGATTCATGGTTCATGATTCAATTTATGATTCATGATTCATGACTCAATTCATGATTCATGATTCGTGATTTAATTCATGATTCATGATTCATGATTCATTATTCAATTCATAATTCATGATTCGTGATTCGATTCATGATTCATGATTCATGATTTAATTCATAATTCATGATTCATGATTCAATTCATGATTCATGATTTATTATTCAATTCATGATTCATGATTCATTTCATGATTCATGATTCATGATTCAATTCATGATTCATGATTCATGATTCAATTCATGATTTATGATTCATTATTCAATTCATGATTCATGATTCATGATTTAATTCATAATTCATGATTCATGATTCAATTCATGATTCATGATTTATTATTCAATTCATGATTCATGATTTATTATTCAATTCATGATTCATGATTTAATTCATGATTCATGATTCATGATTCAATTCATGAATTATGATTCAATTCATGATTCATGATTCATGATTCAATTCATGATTTATGATTCATTATTCAATTCATGATTCATGATTCATGATTTAATTCATGATTCATGATTCCTTATTCAATTCATGATTCATGATTCAATACATGATTCATGATTCATGATTCAATTCATGATTCATGATTCATTTCATGATTCATGATTCATGATTCATGATTTAATTCATGATTCATGAATCATGATTCAATTCATGATTCATGATTCAATTTATGATTCATGATTCATGATTCAATTCATGTTTCATAATTCATGATTCAATTAATGATTCATGATTCATTTCATGATTCATGATTCATGATTCATGATTCAATTCATGATTCAATTCATGATTCATTATTCAATTCATGATTCAATTTATGATTCTGATTCATGATTCATGATTCAATTCATGATTCATGATTCATGATTCAATGCATGATTCAATTCATGATTCATAATTCATGATTCATAATTCATGATTCATGATTCAATTCATGATTCATGATTCATTTCATGATTCATGATTCATGATTAATGATTCATGATTTGATTTATGATTCATGATTCATGATTCGATTCATGTTTCATGATTTGATTTATGATTTATGATTCATGATTTAATTCATGATTCATGATTCATGATTCAATTCATGATTCAATTCATGATTCATGATTTAATTTATGATTCATGATTTATGATTCAATTCATGATTCATGATTCATGATTCAATTCATGATTCAATTCATGATTCATGAATTTATTCATGATTTAATTTATGATTCATGATTTATGATTCAATTCATGATTCATGATTCATGATTCAATTCATGATTCAATTCATGATTCATGAATTTATTCATGATTTATGATTCATGATTCAATTCATGATTCATGATTCATGATTCAATTTATGATTCATGATTCATGATTCAATTCATGATTCATAATTCATGATTCAATTCATGATTCATGATTCATTTCATGATTCATGATTCATGATTCATGATTCAATTCATGATTCAATTCATGATTCATGATTCAATTCATGATTCAATTTATGATTCTGATTCATGATTCATGATTCAATTCATGATTCATGATTCATGATTCAATGCATGATTCAATTCATGATTCATAATTCATGATTCATGATTCAATTCATTATTCATGATTCATTTCATGATTCATGATTCATGATTCATGATTAAATTCATAATTCATGATTCATGATTCGATTCATGATTCATGATATGATTTATTATTTATGATTCATGATTTAATTCATGATTCATGATTCATGATTCAATTGATGATTCATGATTCATGATTTAATTTATGATTCATGATTTATGATTCAATTCATGATTCATGATTCATGATTCAATTCATGATTCAATTCATGATTCATGATTCATGATTCATGATTCAATTCATGATTTATGATTCAATTCATGATTCATGATTCATAATTCATGATTCATGTTTCAATTCATGATTCATGATTCAATTCATGATTCATGATTCGATTAATGATTTATGATTCAATTCATGATTCATGATTCATGATTCAATTCATGATTCATGATTCATGATTCAATTCATGATTCATGATTCATGATTCGTTTCATGATTCATGATGCAATTCATGATTCATGTTTCATTATTCAATTCATGAATCATGATTCATGATTCAATTTATGATTCGTGATTCATGATTCATGATTCGATTCATGATTCATGCTTCAATTCATGATTCATTATTCAATTCAATGATTCATGATTCATGATTCATGATTCGATTCATGATTCATGATTCATGATTCATATTTTATGATTCATGATTCATGATTCAATTCATGATTCATGATTCGATTAATGATTTATGATTCAATTCATGATTCAATTCTTGATTCATGATTTGATTCATGATTCATGATTCATGATTTATGATTCATGATTCATGATTCAATTCATGATTCATGATTCGATTAATGATTTATGATTCAATTCATGATTCAATTCTTGATTCATGATTTGATTCATGATTCATGATTCATGATTCATGATTTATGATTCATGATTCATGATTCAATTCATGATTCATGATTCGATTAATGATTTATGATTCAATTCATGATTCAATTCTTGATTCATGATTTGATTCACAATTCATGATTCATAATTCATGATTTATGATTCATGATTCATGATTCAATTCATGATTCATAATTCATGATTTATGATTCATGATTCATGATTCATGATTTAATTCATGATTCATAATTCATGATTTATGATTCAATTCATGATTCATGATTCATGATTCGATTCATGATTCATGATTCAATTCATGATTCATGATTCATGATTCGATTCATGATTCATGATTCAATTCATGATTCATGATTCAATTCATGATTCATGATTCAATTAATGATTCAATTCATGATTCATAATTCATGATTCATGATTCAATTCATGATTCATAATTCATGATTCATGATTCAATTCATGATTCATGATTCATGATTCATAATTCATGATTCAATTCATGATTCATGATTCATGATTCATGATTCAATTCATGATTCATGATTCATGATTCAATTCATGATTCAATTTATGATTCAATTTATGATTCATGATTCAATTCATGATTCAATTAATGATTCATGATTCAATTCATGATTCAATTCATTATTCATAATTCATGATTCATGATTCAATTCATGATTCATAATTCAATTCATGATTCAATTTATGATTCATGATTCAATTCATGATTCAATTAATGATTCATGATTCGATTAATGATTCATGATTCAATTCATGATTCAATTCATGATTCATGATTAATGATTCATGATTAATGATTCATGATTCATGATTCAATTCATGATTCATAATTCATGATTTATGTTTCAATTTATGATTCATGATTCATGATTTGATTCATGATTCATGATTCATGATTAAATTCATGGTTCATGATTTAATTTATGATTCGTGATTCAATTCATGATTCATGATTCATGATTCAATTCATGATTCGATTTATGATTCATGATTCATGATTCAATTCATGATTCATGATTCATGATTCAATTAATGATTCATGATTCAATTCATGATTCAATTCCTGATTAAAATCATGATTCATGATTCAATTCATGATTCATGATTCATGATTCAATTCATGATTCATGTTTCATGATTCATGATTCAATTCATGATTCATGATTCATGATTCAATTCATGATTCAATTCATGATTCATGATTCAATTCATTATTCATGATTTATGATTCAATTCATGATTCATGATTCAATTCATGATTCATGATTCATGATTCAATTCATGATTCATGATTCATTATTCAATTCATGATTCATGATTCATTATTTAATTCATGATTCATGATTCATTATTCAATTCATGATTCATGATTCATGACTCAATTCATGATTCATGATTCATGATTCAATTCATGATTCATGATTCATTTCATGATTCATGATTCATGATTCATGATTTAATTCATGATTCATGATTCAATTCATGATTCATGATTCATGATTCAATTCATGATTCATGATTAAATTCATGATTCATAATTCATGATTCAATTCATGATTTATGATTCATTTCATGATTCATGATTCATGATTGATGATTCAATTCATGATTCAATTCATGATTAATGATTCAATTTATGATTCAATTTATGATTCGTGATTCATGATTCATGATTCAATTCATGATTCATGATACATGATTCAATGCATGATTCAATTCATGATTCATAATTCATGATTCATGATTCAATTCATGATTCATGATTCATGATTCATGATTCATGATTAAATTCATGATTCATGATTCATGATTCGATTCATGATTCATGATTTGATTTATGATTTATGATTCATGATTCATGATTCGATTCATGATTCATGATTTGATTTATGATTTATGATTCATGATTTAATTCATGATTCATGATTCATGATTCAATTGATGATTCATGATTCATGATTTAATTTATGATTCATGATTTATGATTCAATTCATGATTCATGATTCATGATTCATGAATCAATTCATGATTTATGATTCAATTCATGATTCATGATTCATAATTCATGATTCATGATTCAATTCATGATTCATGATTCAATTCATGATTCATGATTCGATTAATGATTTATGATTCAATTCATGATTCAATTCTTGATTCATGATTTGATTCATGATTCATGATTCATGATTCAATTCATGATTCATGATTCATGATTCGTTTCATGATTCATGATTCATGATTCAATTTATGATTTGTGATTCATGATTCATGATTCGATTCATGATTCATGATTCGATACATGATTCATGATTCATGATTAAATTCATGATTCATGATTCAATTTATGATTCGTGACTCATGATTCATGATTCAATTCATGATTCAATTCATGATTCATGATTCATGATTCAATTCATGATTCATGATTCATGATTCAATTCATGATTCATGATTCAATTTATGATTCGTGATTCATGATTCATGATTCAATTTATGATTCGTGATTCATGATTCATGATTCAATTCATGATTCAATTCATGATTCATGATTCATGATTCAATTCATGATTCATGATTAAATTCATGATTCGTGATTCAATTTATGATTCGTGATTCATGATTCATGATTCAATTCATGATTCAATTCATGATTCATGATTCATGATTCAATTCATGATTCATAATTCATAATTCATTATTCAATTCATGATTCAATTTATGATTCATGATTCATGATTCATCATTTAATTCATGATTCATGATTCATGATTCAATTCATGATTCATGATTCATGATTCGATTCATGATTCATGATTCAATTCCTTATTCATTATTCAATTCATGATTCATGATCCATGATTCATTTCTGATTCATGATTTATGATTCAATTCATGATTCATAATTCATTATTCAATTCATGATTCATTTCATGATTCATGATTCATGATTCAATTCATGATTTATGATTTATGATTCAATTCATGATTCAATTCATCATTCATGATTCAAATCATGATTCATGATTTATTTCATGATTCATGATTTATTTCATGATTCATGATTTATTTCATGATTCATGATTCATGATTCGATTCATGATTCATTATTCAATTCATGATTCATGATTCATTATTCAATTCTTGATTCATGATTCAATTGATGATTCATGATTCAATTCATGATTCAATTCATGATTCATGGTTCATGATTCAATTTATGATTCATGATTCATGACTCAATTTATGATTCATGATTCGTGATTCAATTCATGATTCATGATTCATGATTCATTATTCAATTCATGATTCATGATTCGTGATTCAATTCATGATTCATGATTCAAGATTTAATTCATAATTCATGATTCATGATTCAATTCATGATTCATGATTTATTATTCAATTCATGATTCATGATTCATGATTCATAATTTAATTCATGATTCATGATTCATGATTCAATTCATGATTCATGATTCAATTCATGATTCATGATTCATGATTCAATTCATGATTCATGATTCATGATTCATGATTTAATTCATGATTCATGATTCCTTATTCAATTCATGATTCATGATTCAATACATGATTCATGATTCATGATTCGATTCATGATTCATGATTCAATTCATGATTCATGATTCAATTCATGATTCAATTTATGATTCTGATTCATGATTCATGATTCAATTCATGATTCATAATTCATGATTTATGATTCAATTCATGATTCATGATTCATGATTCGATTCATGATTCAATTCATGATTCATGATTCATTTCATGATTCATGAGTCATGATTTAATTCATGATTCATGATTCATGATTCAATTCATGATTCATGATTCAATTTATGATTCATGATTCATGATTCAATTCATGATTCATAATTCATGATTCAATTCATGATTCATGATTCATTTCATGATTCATGATTCATGATTTATGATTCAATTCATGATTCATGATTCAATTCATGATTCAATTTATGATTCTGATTCATGATTCATGATTCAATTCATGATTCATGATTCATGATTCAATGCATGATTCAATTCATGATTCATAATTCATGATTCATAATTCAATTCATGATTCATGATTCATTTCATGATTCATGATTCATGATTCATGATTCATGATTAAATTCATGATTCATGATTCATGATTCGATTCATGATTCATGATTTGATTTATGATTTATGATTTAATTCATGATTCATGATTCATGATTCAATTGATGATTCATGATTCATGATTTCATTTATGATTCATGATTTATGATTCAATTCATGATTCATGATTCATGATTCAATTCATGATTCATAATTCATGATTCAATTCATGATTCATGATTCATTTCATGATTCATGATTCATGATTCATGATTCAATTCATGATTCAATTCATGATTCATGATTCAATTAATGATTCAATTTATGATTCTGATTCATGATTCATAATTCAATTCATGATTCATGATTCATGATTCAATGCATGATTCAATTCATGATTCATAATTCATGATTCATGATTCAATTCATGATTTATGATTCATGATTCATGATTCATGATTCATGATTCATGATTCAATTCATGATTCATAATTCATGATTTATGATTCAATTCATGATTCATGATTCATTTCATTAATCATGATTCAATTCATGATTCATGATTCATGATTCGATTCATGATTCATGATTCAATTCATGATTCATGATTCATGATTCAATTAATGATTCAATTCATGATTCATAATTCATGATTCATGATTCAATTCATGATTCAATTCATGATTCATGATTCATGATTCATGATTCAATTCATGATTCATGATTCATGATTCAATTCATGATTCATGATTCATGATTCAATTCATGATTCAATTTATGATTCAATTTATGATTCATGATTCAATTCATGATTCAATTAATGATTCATGATTCAATTCATGATTCAATTCATGATTCATAATTCATGATTCATGATTCAATTCATGATTCATAATTCAATTCATGATTCAATTTATGATTCATGATTCAATTCATGATTCAATTAATGATTCATGATTCGATTAATGATTCATGATTCAATTCATGATTCAATTCATGATTCATGATTAATGATTCATGATTAATGATTCATGATTCATGAATCAATTCATGATTCATAATTCATGATTTATGTTTCAATTCATTATTCATGATTCATGATTTGATTCATGATTCATGATTCATGATTAAATTTATGGTTCATGATTAAATTTATGATTCGTGATTCAATTCATGATTCATGATTCATGATTCAATTCATGATTCGATTTATGATTCATGATTCATGATTCAATTCATGATTCAATTAATGATTCATGATTCAATTCATGATTCAATTCCTGATTAAAATCATGATTCATGATTCAATTCATGATTCATGATTCATGATTCAATTCATGATTCATGTTTCATGATTCATGATTCAATTCATGATTCAATTCATGATTCAATTCATGATTCATGATTCAATTCATGATTCAATTCATGATTCATGATTTGATTAATGATTTATGATTCAAATCATGATTCAATTCATGATTCATGATTCGATTCATGATTCATGATTCATCATTCAATTCATGATTCATGATTCATGATTCAATTCATGATTCATTATTCAATTCATGATTCATGATCCATGATTCATTTCTGATTCATGATTCATGATTCAATTCATGATTCATGATCCATGATTCATTTCTGATTCATGATTCATGATTCAATTCATGATTCATGATTCATTATTCAATTCATGATTCATGATTCATGATTTATGATTCAAGATTCATGATTCATGATTCAAGATTCATGATTCATTTCATGATTCATGATTCATGATTCAATTCATGATTCATGATTCATTATATGATTCATGATTCATGACTCATGATTCAATTCATGATTTATGATTTATGATTCAATTCATGATTCATGATTTATTTCATGATTCATGATTTATTTCATGATTCATGATTCATGATTCGATTCATGATTCATTATTCAATTCATGATTCATGATTCATTATTCAATTCATGATTCATGATTCATTATTCAATTCATGATTCATGATTCATGATTCAATTGATGATTCATGATTCATGATTCAATTCATAATTCAATTCATGATTCATTTTATGATTCAATTCATAATTCAATTCATGATTCATTTTATGATTCAATTCATAATTCAATACATGATTCATGATTCAATTCATGATTCATCATTCAAATCATGATTCATTTCATGATTAATTTCATGATTTATTTCATGATTCATTTCATGATTCAATTCATGATTCATGATTCAATTCATGATTCGATTCATGATTTATGATTCAAGATTTATTATTCGCTTCTTGATTTAATTTATGATTCATGATTCAATTTATGATTCATGATTCGATTCATGATTCATGATTCGATTCATAATTCATGATTTAATTCATGATTCATGATTTAATTCATGATTCATGATTCATGATTCAATTCATGATTCATTTGATGATTCATGATTCATGATTTATAATTCAATTCATGATTCATGATTCAAGATTCATGATTCATGATCCATGATTCATTTCTGATTCATGATTCATGATTCAATTCATGATTCATGATTCATTATTCAATTCATGATTCATGATTCATGATTTATGATTCAAGATTCATGATTCATGATTCAAGATTCATGATTCATGATTCAAGATTCATGATTCATTTCATGATTCATGATTCATGATTCAATTCATGATTCATGATTCATTATACAATTCATGATTCATGATTCATGACTCATGATTCAATTCATGATTTATGATTTATGATTCAATTCATGATTCAATTCATGATTCATGATTTATTTCATGATTCATGATTTATTTCATGATTCATGATTCATGATTCGATTCATGATTCATTATTCAATTCATGATTCATGATTCATTATTCAATTCATGATTCATGATTCATTATTCAATTCATGATTCATGATTCATGATTCAATTGATGATTCATGATTCAATTCATGATTCAATTCATGATTCATGATTCATGATTCAATTTATGATTCATGATTCATGACTCAATTCATGATTCATGATTCGTGATTCAATTCGTGATTCATGATTCATTATTCAATTCATGATTCATGATTCGTGATTCAATTCATGATTCATGATTCATGATTTAATTCATGATTCATGATTCATGATTCAATTCATGATTCATGATTCATTATTCAATTCATGTTTCATGATTAATTTCATGATTCATGATTTAATTCATGATTCATGATTTATGATTCAATTCATGATTCATGATTCAATTCATGATTCATGATTCATGATTCAATTCATGATTCATGATTCATTATTCAATTCATGATTCATGATTCATTATTTAATTCATGATTCATGATTCATTATTCAATTCATGATTCATGATTCATGACTCAATTCATGATTCATGATTCATGATTCAATTCATGATTCATTTCATGATTCATGATTCATGATTTAATTCATGATTCATGATTCATGATTTAATTCATGATTCATGATTCAATTCATGATTCATGATTCATGATTCAATTCATGATTCATGATTAAATTCATGATTCATAATTCATGATTCAATTCATGATTTATGATTCATGATTCATGATTCATGATTCAATTCATGATTCAATTCATGGTTCATGATTCAATTTATGATTCGTGATTCAATTCATGATTCATGATTCATGATTCAATTCATGATTCGATTTATGATTCATGATTCATGATTCAATTCATGATTCATGATTCATGATTCATGATTCAATTCATGATTCATGATTCATGATTCAATTCATGATTCATGTTTCATGATTCATGATTCAATTCATGATTCATGATTCATGATTCAATTCATGATTCAATTCATGATTCATGATTCAATTCATGATTCATGATTTATGATTCAATTCATGATTCATGATTCAATTCATGATTCATGATTCATGATTCAATTCATGATTCATGATTCATTATTCAATTCATGATTCATGATTCATTATTTAATTCATGATTCATGATTCATTATTCAATTCATGATTCATGATTCATGACTCAATTCATGATTCATGATTCATGATTCAATTCATGATTCATGATTCATTTCATGATTCATGATTCATGATTCATGATTTAATTCATGATTCATGATTCAATTCATGATTCATGATTCATGATTCAATTCATGATTCATGATTAAATTCATGATTCATAATTCATGATTCAATTCATGATTTATGATTCATTTCATGATTCATGATTCATGATTCATGATTCAATTCATGATTCAATTCATGATTAATGATTCAATTTATGATTCAATTTATGATTCGTGATTCATGATTCATGATTCAATTCATGATTCATGATACATGATTCAATGCATGATTCAATTCATGATTCATAATTCATGATTCATGATTCAATTCATGATTCATGATTCATGATTCATGATTCATGATTAAATTCATGATTCATGATTCATGATTCGATTCATGATTCATGATTTGATTTATGATTTATGATTCATGATTCATGATTCGATTCATGATTCATGATTTGATTTATGATTTATGATTCATGATTTAATTCATGATTCATGATTTAGGATTCAATTCATGATTCATGATTCATGATTCATGATTCAATTGATGATTCATGATTCATGATTTAATTTATGATTCATGATTTAGGATTCAATTCATGATTCATGATTCATGATTCATGAATCAATTCATGATTTATGATTCAATTCATGATTCATGATTCATAATTCATGATTCATGATTCAATTCATGATTCATGATTCAATTCATGATTCATGATTTGATTAATGATTTATGATTCAATTCATGATTCAATTCTTGATTCATGATTTGATTCATGATTCATGATTCATGATTCAATTCATGATTCATGATTCATGATTCGTTTCATGATTCATGATTCATGATTCAATTTATGATTTGTGATTCATGATTCATGATTCGATTCATGATTCATGATTCGATTCATGATTCATGATTCGATACATGATTCATGATTCATGATTAAATTCATGATTCAATTCATGATTCATGATTCATGATTTAATTCATGATTCATGATTCATGATTAAATTCATGATTCATGATTCAATTTATGATTCGTGATTCATGATTCATGATTCAATTTATGATTCGTGATTCATGATTCATGATTCAATTCATGATTCAATTCATGATTCATGATTCATGATTCAATTCATGATTCATGATTAAATTCATGATTCGTGATTCAATTTATGATTCGTGATTCATGATTCATGATTCAATTCATGATTCAATTCATGATTCATGATTCATGATTCAATTCATGATTCATAATTCATAATTCATTATTCAATTCATGATTCAATTTATGATTCGTGACTCATGATTCATGATTCAATTCATGATTCAATTCATGATTCATGATTCATGATTTAATTCATGATTCATGATTCATGATTAAATTCATGATTCATGATTCAATTTATGATTCGTGATTCATGATTCATGATTCAATTTATGATTCGTGATTCATGATTCATGATTCAATTCATGATTCAATTCATGATTCATGATTCATGATTCAATTCATGATTCATGATTAAATTCATGATTCGTGATTCAATTTATGATTCGTGATTCATGATTCATGATTCAATTCATGATTCAATTCATGATTCATGATTCATGATTCAATTCATGATTCATAATTCATAATTCATTATTCAATTCATGATTCAATTTATGATTCATGATTCATGATTCATCATTCAATTCATGATTCATGATTCATGATTCAATTCATGATTCATGATTCATGATTCGATTCATGATTCATGATTCAATTCCTTATTCATTATTCAATTCATGATTCATGATCCATGATTCATTTCTGATTCATGATTTATGATTCAATTCATGATTCATGATTCATTATTCAATTCATGATTCATTTCATGATTCATGATTCATGATTCAATTCATGATTTATGATTTATGATTCAATTCATGATTCAATTCATGATTCATGATTCAAATCATGATTCATGATTTATTTCATAATTCATGATTTATTTCATGATTCATGATTCATGATTCGATTCATGATTCATTATTCAATTCATGATTCATGATTCATTATTCAATTCTTGATTCATGATTCAATTGATGATTCATGATTCAATTCATGATTCATGGTTCATGATTCAATTTATGATTCATGATTCATGACTCAATTCATGATTCATGATTCGTGATTCAATTCATGATTCATGATTCATGATTCATTATTCAATTCATGATTCATGATTCGTGATTCAATTCATGATTCATGATTCATGATTTAATTCATAATTCATGATTCATGATTCAATTCATGATTCATGATTTATTATTCAATTCATGATTCATGATTCATGATTCATAATTTAATTCATGATTCATGATTCATGATTCAATTCATGATTCATGATTCAATTCATGATTCATGATTCATGATTCAATTCATGATTCATGATTCATGATTCATGATTTAATTCATGATTCATGATTCCTTATTCAATTCATGATTCATGATTCAATACATGATTCATGATTCATGATTCGATTCATGATTCATGATTCGATTCATGATTCATGATTCAATTCATGATTCATGATTCAATTCATGATTCAATTTATGATTCTGATTCATGATTCATGATTCAATTCATGATTCATAATTCATGATTTATGATTCAATTCATGATTCATGATTCATGATTCGATTCATGATTCAATTCATGATTCATGATTCATTTCATGATTCATGATTCATGATTCATGATTTAATTCATGATTCATGATTCATGATTCAATTCATGATTCATGATTCAATTTATGATTCATGATTCATGATTCAATTCATGATTCATAATTCATGATTCAATTCATGATTCATGATTCATTTCATGATTCATGATTCATGATTTATGATTCAATTCATGATTCAATTCATGATTCATGATTCAATTCATGATTCAATTTATGATTCTGATTCATGATTCATGATTCAATTCATGATTCATGATTCATGATTCAATGCATGATTCAATTCATGATTCATAATTCATGATTCATAATTCAATTCATGATTCATGATTCATTTCATGATTCATGATTCATGATTCATGATTCATGATTAAATTCATGATTCATGATTCATGATTCGATTCATGATTCATGATTTGATTTATGATTTATGATTCATGATTTAATTCATGATTCATGATTCAATTGATGATTCATGATTCATGATTTCATTTATGATTCATGATTTATGATTCAATTCATGATTCATGATTCATGATTCAATTCATAATTCAATTCATGATTCATGATTTAATTCATGATTTATGATTCATGATTCAATACATGATTCATGATTCATGATTCAATTTATGATTCATGA
>NW_027447402.1:30000-32040 GCF_038048845.1 Mixophyes fleayi | reverse complement strand
TTGCAGAGATTTCGATGCTGGTGGCTGATTCCTGAGACCCTCTGGTTTTGTGAGCTTCTGGATTGTACTTTTGCATCTTTATATACCTTTATTCATTATTTTCACATTATTTACATTGCATTACATTATATTTTGCATTACATTTTGCATTACATTATAGTAAGTTATATTTTTACACAGTACTAACACCACACACTAAATCAAACACTATACAACACCACACATTTTATTTAATAGCAGACATCAATATACTGCATACAGAAAAAGTGTGCAATAATCACAATTAAATAAAAGTTTAGTTACTTTTTAGTTCCAGCATTACTTTTATTTATTTCAGCTACATAGCAGCTACATAGCATACATATATCAGTATGTCTAGGGAGCATAGGGAAAATCTTTCTGAACAGGTACACCTGGATGAAGAAGATGTCAAGCAAACTGACCAGTGACAGAATTGCTTTGTGAGGTTTATATCTTTATGACATCAAATGCTTCACATGAAAAATGCAGTTCATTGTCAAAAATCAGCTATATTAGGAGAGTGAGAATTGTGTTTTAGCATCAATTACACACTAAATATGCTGTCATTGTGTATTTTTAATGGATGTCTTTCAGTTTTAAAGATAGACAGACCGATAGATAGATAGAAAGATAGATAGATAGATAGATAGATAGATAGATAGACAGACAGACAGACTGATTTCAACTGGAAGCAGTGCTTACATATTGCTTAATTTTTGGTGGTTATTAAATAGTATGGGTAGGCAAGAAAAGTGCATATATCTTTTATTAGCATAAACTTACCCAAATGCGCTCTTGCATATTTAAGGCATTCAAAGTAATAATATTTCACAGCATTAATACAGTTATGTACTAGACTGGACAATGGTAAGCAGAGCCAGTACTTATATCAACAATGGCCTTATCTGTGTGAAGTTTGTATGTTCTCCCTGTGTTTGCGTGGGTTTCCTCCGGGTGCTGTGGTTTCCTCCCACACACCAAAAAACATACTGTTAGGTTAATTGGCTGCTATCAAAATTGACCCTAGTCTCTCCCTCTCTGTCTGTGTGTGAGTGTGTGTCTATATTAGGGAATTTAGACTGTAAGCTCCAATAGGGTAGGGACTGATGTGAATGGGTTCTCTGTACAGCGCTGCGCTATTAGTGACACTATATAAATAAATGATAATGAGGATGATGATGATATGTGTTTACTATGCCTATACACATAGCCAGCTTCCACACTTGATTGGCAGATTAATGCATCATTATTGCTAAGTTTGATAACAGTTGTCTAATACAGTGACACTGGTAGAGAAAACCACTATAGACATTCACATAAGCAGCTCTCATCATCATCATTTATGGCATAAGACTTCTTTAATTATACTAAGTTTTTGAGCAGGTCTGCATTATACTTAATTATATAAGGGAGATGTACTTTTAGTAAAAAGTAGCTCTCCAATTTCAAAAGTACATCAACGTAGTATTAATACTTAGATTTAAAGGTGTTCTGGGATCAATGAAATACATTCCCAGCAGCCATCACCCTTTGCCTCTATCTTATTGCATATTTTGTCCTAATGTGCTTTCATATTTACATGTCACCATGTTTCCATTGGCTAGTACCTTAAAGTCAGATGTCTGTCAAGCAAACTGACCAGTGACAGAATTGCTTTGTGAGGTTTACATCTTTATGACATCAAATGCTTCACATGAAAAATGCAGTTCATTGTCAAAAATCAGCTATATTAGGAGAGTGAGAATTGTGTTTTAGCATCAATTACACACTAAATATGCTGTCATTGTGTATTTTTAATGGATGTCTTTCAGTTTTAAAGATAGACAGACCGATAGATAGATAGAAAGATAGATAGATAGATAGATAGATAGATAGATAGACAGACAGACAGACTGATTTCAACTGGAAGCAGTGCTTACATATTGCTTAATTTTTGGTGGTTATTAAATAGTATGGGTAGGCAAGAAAAGTGCATATATCTTTTATTAGCATAAACTTACCCAAATGCGCTCTTGCATA
>NW_027447402.1:0-25000 GCF_038048845.1 Mixophyes fleayi | reverse complement strand
TGGACAATGGTAAGCAGAGCCAGTACTTATATCAACAATGGCCTTATCTGTGTGAAGTTTGTATGTTCTCCCTGTGTTTGCGTGGGTTTCCTCCGGGTGCTGTGGTTTCCTCCCACACACCAAAAAACATACTGTTAGGTTAATTGGCTGCTATCAAAATTGACCCTAGTCTCTCCCTCTCTGTCTGTGTGTGAGTGTGTGTCTATATTAGGGAATTTAGACTGTAAGCTCCAATAGGGTAGGGACTGATGTGAATGGGTTCTCTGTACAGCGCTGCGCTATTAGTGACACTATATAAATAAATGATAATGAGGATGATGATGATATGTGTTTACTATGCCTATACACATAGCCAGCTTCCACACTTGATTGGCAGATTAATGCATCATTATTGCTAAGTTTGATAACAGTTGTCTAATACAGTGACACTGGTAGAGAAAACCACTATAGACATTCACATAAGCAGCTCTCATCATCATCATTTATGGCATAAGACTTCTTTAATTATACTAAGTTTTTGAGCAGGTCTGCATTATACTTAATTATATAAGGGAGATGTACTTTTAGTAAAAAGTAGCTCTCCAATTTCAAAAGTACATCAACGTAGTATTAATACTTAGATTTAAAGGTGTTCTGGGATCAATGAAATACATTCCCAGCAGCCATCACCCTTTGCCTCTATCTTATTGCATATTTTGTCCTAATGTGCTTTCATATTTACATGTCACCATGTTTCCATTGGCTAGTACCTTAAAGTCAGATGTCTGTCAAGCAAACTGACCAGTGACAGAATTGCTTTGTGAGGTTTATATCTTTATGACATCAAATGCTTCACATGAAAAATGCAGTTCATTGTCAAAAATCAGCTATATTAGGAGAGTGAGAATTGTGTTTTAGCATCAATTACACACTAAATATGCTGTCATTGTGTATTTTTAATGGATGTCTTTCAGTTTTAAAGATAGACAGACCGATAGATAGATAGAAAGATAGATAGATAGATAGATAGATAGATAGATAGACAGACAGACAGACTGATTTCAACTGGAAGCAGTGCTTACATATTGCTTAATTTTTGGTGGTTATTAAATAGTATGGGTAGGCAAGAAAAGTGCATATATCTTTTATTAGCATAAACTTACCCAAATGCGCTCTTGCATATTTAAGGCATTCAAAGTAATAATATTTCACAGCATTAATACAGTTATGTACTAGACTGGACAATGGTAAGCAGAGCCAGTACTTATATCAACAATGGCCTTATCTGTGTGAAGTTTGTATGTTCTCCCTGTGTTTGCGTGGGTTTCCTCCGGGTGCTGTGGTTTCCTCCCACACACCAAAAAACATACTGTTAGGTTAATTGGCTGCTATCAAAATTGACCCTAGTCTCTCCCTCTCTGTCTGTGTGTGAGTGTGTGTCTATATTAGGGAATTTAGACTGTAAGCTCCAATAGGGTAGGGACTGATGTGAATGGGTTCTCTGTACAGCGCTGCGCTATTAGTGACACTATATAAATAAATGATAATGAGGATGATGATGATATGTGTTTACTATGCCTATACACATAGCCAGCTTCCACACTTGATTGGCAGATTAATGCATCATTATTGCTAAGTTTGATAACAGTTGTCTAATACAGTGACACTGGTAGAGAAAACCACTATAGACATTCACATAAGCAGCTCTCATCATCATCATTTATGGCATAAGACTTCTTTAATTATACTAAGTTTTTGAGCAGGTCTGCATTATACTTAATTATATAAGGGAGATGTACTTTTAGTAAAAAGTAGCTCTCCAATTTCAAAAGTACATCAACGTAGTATTAATACTTAGATTTAAAGGTGTTCTGGGATCAATGAAATACATTCCCAGCAGCCATCACCCTTTGCCTCTATCTTATTGCATATTTTGTCCTAATGTGCTTTCATATTTACATGTCACCATGTTTCCATTGGCTAGTACCTTAAAGTCAGATGTCTGTCAAGCAAACTGACCAGTGACAGAATTGCTTTGTGAGGTTTACATCTTTATGACATCAAATGCTTCACATGAAAAATGCAGTTCATTGTCAAAAATCAGCTATATTAGGAGAGTGAGAATTGTGTTTTAGCATCAATTACACACTAAATATGCTGTCATTGTGTATTTTTAATGGATGTCTTTCAGTTTTAAAGATAGACAGACCGATAGATAGATAGAAAGATAGATAGATAGATAGATAGATAGATAGATAGATAGATAGATAGATAGACAGACAGACAGACTGATTTCAACTGGAAGCAGTGCTTACATATTGCTTAATTTTTGGTGGTTATTAAATAGTATGGGTAGGCAAGAAAAGTGCATATATCTTTTATTAGCATAAACTTACCCAAATGCGCTCTTGCATATTTAAGGCATTCAAAGTAATAATATTTCACAGCATTAATACAGTTATGTACTAGACTGGACAATGGTAAGCAGAGCCAGTACTTATATCAACAATGGCCTTATCTGTGTGAAGTTTGTATGTTCTCCCTGTGTTTGCGTGGGTTTCCTCCGGGTGCTGTGGTTTCCTCCCACACTCCAAAAAACATACTGTTAGGTTAATTGGCTGCTATCAAAATTGACCCTAGTCTCTCCCTCTCTGTCTGTGTGTGAGTGTGTGTCTATATTAGGGAATTTAGACTGTAAGCTCCAATAGGGTAGGGACTGATGTGAATGGGTTCTCTGTACAGCGCTGCGCTATTAGTGACACTATATAAATAAATGATAATGAGGATGATGATGATATGTGTTTACTATGCCTATACACATAGCCAGCTTCCACACTTGATTGGCAGATTAATGCATCATTATTGCTAAGTTTGATAACAGTTGTCTAATACAGTGACACTGGTAGAGAAAACCACTATAGACATTCACATAAGCAGCTCTCATCATCATCATTTATGGCATAAGACTTCTTTAATTATACTAAGTTTTTGAGCAGGTCTGCATTATACTTAATTATATAAGGGAGATGTACTTTTAGTAAAAAGTAGCTCTCCAATTTCAAAAGTACATCAACGTAGTATTAATACTTAGATTTAAAGGTGTTCTGGGATCAATGAAATACATTCCCAGCAGCCATCACCCTTTGCCTCTATCTTATTGCATATTTTGTCCTAATGTGCTTTCATATTTACATGTCACCATGTTTCCATTGGCTAGTACCTTAAAGTCAGATGTCTGTCAAGCAAACTGACCAGTGACAGAATTGCTTTGTGAGGTTTACATCTTTATGACATCAAATGCTTCACATGAAAAATGCAGTTCATTGTCAAAAATCAGCTATATTAGGAGAGTGAGAATTGTGTTTTAGCATCAATTACACACTAAATATGCTGTCATTGTGTATTTTTAATGGATGTCTTTCAGTTTTAAAGATAGACAGACCGATAGATAGATAGAAAGATAGACAGACCGATAGATAGATAGAAAGATAGATAGATAGATAGATAGATAGATAGATAGATAGACAGACAGACAGACTGATTTCAACTGGAAGCAGTGCTTACATATTGCTTAATTTTTGGTGGTTATTAAATAGTATGGGTAGGCAAGAAAAGTGCATATATCTTTTATTAGCATAAACTTACCCAAATGCGCTCTTGCATATTTAAGGCATTCAAAGTAATAATATTTCACAGCATTAATACAGTTATGTACTAGACTGGACAATGGTAAGCAGAGCCAGTACTTATATCAACAATGGCCTTATCTGTGTGAAGTTTGTATGTTCTCCCTGTGTTTGCGTGGGTTTCCTCCGGGTGCTGTGGTTTCCTCCCACACACCAAAAAACATACTGTTAGGTTAATTGGCTGCTATCAAAATTGACCCTAGTCTCTCCCTCTCTGTCTGTGTGTGAGTGTGTGTCTATATTAGGGAATTTAGACTGTAAGCTCCAATAGGGTAGGGACTGATGTGAATGGGTTCTCTGTACAGCGCTGCGCTATTAGTGACACTATATAAATAAATGATAATGAGGATGATGATGATATGTGTTTACTATGCCTATACACATAGCCAGCTTCCACACTTGATTGGCAGATTAATGCATCATTATTGCTAAGTTTGATAACAGTTGTCTAATACAGTGACACTGGTAGAGAAAACCACTATAGACATTCACATAAGCAGCTCTCATCATCATCATTTATGGCATAAGACTTCTTTAATTATACTAAGTTTTTGAGCAGGTCTGCATTATACTTAATTATATAAGGGAGATGTACTTTTAGTAAAAAGTAGCTCTCCAATTTCAAAAGTACATCAACGTAGTATTAATACTTAGATTTAAAGGTGTTCTGGGATCAATGAAATACATTCCCAGCAGCCATCACCCTTTGCCTCTATCTTATTGCATATTTTGTCCTAATGTGCTTTCATATTTACATGTCACCATGTTTCCATTGGCTAGTACCTTAAAGTCAGATGTCTGTCAAGCAAACTGACCAGTGACAGAATTGCTTTGTGAGGTTTACATCTTTATGACATCAAATGCTTCACATGAAAAATGCAGTTCATTGTCAAAAATCAGCTATATTAGGAGAGTGAGAATTGTGTTTTAGCATCAATTACACACTAAATATGCTGTCATTGTGTATTTTTAATGGATGTCTTTCAGTTTTAAAGATAGACAGACCGATAGATAGATAGAAAGATAGACAGACCGATAGATAGATAGAAAGATAGATAGATAGATAGATAGATAGATAGATAGACAGACAGACAGACTGATTTCAACTGGAAGCAGTGCTTACATATTGCTTAATTTTTGGTGGTTATTAAATAGTATGGGTAGGCAAGAAAAGTGCATATATCTTTTATTAGCATAAACTTACCCAAATGCGCTCTTGCATATTTAAGGCATTCAAAGTAATAATATTTCACAGCATTAATACAGTTATGTACTAGACTGGACAATGGTAAGCAGAGCCAGTACTTATATCAACAATGGCCTTATCTGTGTGAAGTTTGTATGTTCTCCCTGTGTTTGCGTGGGTTTCCTCCGGGTGCTGTGGTTTCCTCCCACACACCAAAAAACATACTGTTAGGTTAATTGGCTGCTATCAAAATTGACCCTAGTCTCTCCCTCTCTGTCTGTGTGTGAGTGTGTGTCTATATTAGGGAATTTAGACTGTAAGCTCCAATAGGGTAGGGACTGATGTGAATGGGTTCTCTGTACAGCGCTGCGCTATTAGTGACACTATATAAATAAATGATAATGAGGATGATGATGATATGTGTTTACTATGCCTATACACATAGCCAGCTTCCACACTTGATTGGCAGATTAATGCATCATTATTGCTAAGTTTGATAACAGTTGTCTAATACAGTGACACTGGTAGAGAAAACCACTATAGACATTCACATAAGCAGCTCTCATCATCATCATTTATGGCATAAGACTTCTTTAATTATACTAAGTTTTTGAGCAGGTCTGCATTATACTTAATTATATAAGGGAGATGTACTTTTAGTAAAAAGTAGCTCTCCAATTTCAAAAGTACATCAACGTAGTATTAATACTTAGATTTAAAGGTGTTCTGGGATCAATGAAATACATTCCCAGCAGCCATCACCCTTTGCCTCTATCTTATTGCATATTTTGTCCTAATGTGCTTTCATATTTACATGTCACCATGTTTCCATTGGCTAGTACCTTAAAGTCAGATGTCTGTCAAGCAAACTGACCAGTGACAGAATTGCTTTGTGAGGTTTATATCTTTATGACATCAAATGCTTCACATGAAAAATGCAGTTCATTGTCAAAAATCAGCTATATTAGGAGAGTGAGAATTGTGTTTTAGCATCAATTACACACTAAATATGCTGTCATTGTGTATTTTTAATGGATGTCTTTCAGTTTTAAAGATAGACAGACCGATAGATAGATAGAAAGATAGATAGATAGATAGATAGATAGATAGATAGACAGACAGACAGACTGATTTCAACTGGAAGCAGTGCTTACATATTGCTTAATTTTTGGTGGTTATTAAATAGTATGGGTAGGCAAGAAAAGTGCATATATCTTTTATTAGCATAAACTTACCCAAATGCGCTCTTGCATATTTAAGGCATTCAAAGTAATAATATTTCACAGCATTAATACAGTTATGTACTAGACTGGACAATGGTAAGCAGAGCCAGTACTTATATCAACAATGGCCTTATCTGTGTGAAGTTTGTATGTTCTCCCTGTGTTTGCGTGGGTTTCCTCCGGGTGCTGTGGTTTCCTCCCACACACCAAAAAACATACTGTTAGGTTAATTGGCTGCTATCAAAATTGACCCTAGTCTCTCCCTCTCTGTCTGTGTGTGAGTGTGTGTCTATATTATGGAATTTAGACTGTAAGCTCCAATAGGGTAGGGACTGATGTGAATGGGTTCTCTGTACAGCGCTGCGCTATTAGTGACACTATATAAATAAATGATAATGAGGATGATGATGATATGTGTTTACTATGCCTATACACATAGCCAGCTTCCACACTTGATTGGCAGATTAATGCATCATTATTGCTAAGTTTGATAACAGTTGTCTAATACAGTGACACTGGTAGAGAAAACCACTATAGACATTCACATAAGCAGCTCTCATCATCATCATTTATGGCATAAGACTTCTTTAATTATACTAAGTTTTTGAGCAGGTCTGCATTATACTTAATTATATAAGGGAGATGTACTTTTAGTAAAAAGTAGCTCTCCAATTTCAAAAGTACATCAACGTAGTATTAATACTTAGATTTAAAGGTGTTCTGGGATCAATGAAATACATTCCCAGCAGCCATCACCCTTTGCCTCTATCTTATTGCATATTTTGTCCTAATGTGCTTTCATATTTACATGTCACCATGTTTCCATTGGCTAGTACCTTAAAGTCAGATGTCTGTCAAGCAAACTGACCAGTGACAGAATTGCTTTGTGAGGTTTACATCTTTATGACATCAAATGCTTCACATGAAAAATGCAGTTCATTGTCAAAAATCAGCTATATTAGGAGAGTGAGAATTGTGTTTTAGCATCAATTACACACTAAATATGCTGTCATTGTGTATTTTTAATGGATGTCTTTCAGTTTTAAAGATAGACAGACCGATAGATAGATAGAAAGATAGATAGATAGATAGATAGATAGATAGATAGATAGATAGATAGATAGATAGATAGACAGACAGACAGACTGATTTCAACTGGAAGCAGTGCTTACATATTGCTTAATTTTTGGTGGTTATTAAATAGTATGGGTAGGCAAGAAAAGTGCATATATCTTTTATTAGCATAAACTTACCCAAATGCGCTCTTGCATATTTAAGGCATTCAAAGTAATAATATTTCACAGCATTAATACAGTTATGTACTAGACTGGACAATGGTAAGCAGAGCCAGTACTTATATCAACAATGGCCTTATCTGTGTGAAGTTTGTATGTTCTCCCTGTGTTTGCGTGGGTTTCCTCCGGGTGCTGTGGTTTCCTCCCACACTCCAAAAAACATACTGTTAGGTTAATTGGCTGCTATCAAAATTGACCCTAGTCTCTCCCTCTCTGTCTGTGTGTGAGTGTGTGTCTATATTAGGGAATTTAGACTGTAAGCTCCAATAGGGTAGGGACTGATGTGAATGGGTTCTCTGTACAGCGCTGCGCTATTAGTGACACTATATAAATAAATGATAATGAGGATGATGATGATATGTGTTTACTATGCCTATACACATAGCCAGCTTCCACACTTGATTGGCAGATTAATGCATCATTATTGCTAAGTTTGATAACAGTTGTCTAATACAGTGACACTGGTAGAGAAAACCACTATAGACATTCACATAAGCAGCTCTCATCATCATCATTTATGGCATAAGACTTCTTTAATTATACTAAGTTTTTGAGCAGGTCTGCATTATACTTAATTATATAAGGGAGATGTACTTTTAGTAAAAAGTAGCTCTCCAATTTCAAAAGTACATCAACGTAGTATTAATACTTAGATTTAAAGGTGTTCTGGGATCAATGAAATACATTCCCAGCAGCCATCACCCTTTGCCTCTATCTTATTGCATATTTTGTCCTAATGTGCTTTCATATTTACATGTCACCATGTTTCCATTGGCTAGTACCTTAAAGTCAGATGTCTGTCAAGCAAACTGACCAGTGACAGAATTGCTTTGTGAGGTTTACATCTTTATGACATCAAATGCTTCACATGAAAAATGCAGTTCATTGTCAAAAATCAGCTATATTAGGAGAGTGAGAATTGTGTTTTAGCATCAATTACACACTAAATATGCTGTCATTGTGTATTTTTAATGGATGTCTTTCAGTTTTAAAGATAGACAGACCGATAGATAGATAGAAAGATAGATAGATAGATAGATAGATAGATAGATAGATAGATAGATAGATAGACAGACAGACAGACTGATTTCAACTGGAAGCAGTGCTTACATATTGCTTAATTTTTGGTGGTTATTAAATAGTATGGGTAGGCAAGAAAAGTGCATATATCTTTTATTAGCATAAACTTACCCAAATGCGCTCTTGCATATTTAAGGCATTCAAAGTAATAATATTTCACAGCATTAATACAGTTATGTACTAGACTGGACAATGGTAAGCAGAGCCAGTACTTATATCAACAATGGCCTTATCTGTGTGAAGTTTGTATGTTCTCCCTGTGTTTGCGTGGGTTTCCTCCGGGTGCTGTGGTTTCCTCCCACACTCCAAAAAACATACTGTTAGGTTAATTGGCTGCTATCAAAATTGACCCTAGTCTCTCCCTCTCTGTCTGTGTGTGAGTGTGTGTCTATATTAGGGAATTTAGACTGTAAGCTCCAATAGGGTAGGGACTGATGTGAATGGGTTCTCTGTACAGCGCTGCGCTATTAGTGACACTATATAAATAAATGATAATGAGGATGATGATGATATGTGTTTACTATGCCTATACACATAGCCAGCTTCCACACTTGATTGGCAGATTAATGCATCATTATTGCTAAGTTTGATAACAGTTGTCTAATACAGTGACACTGGTAGAGAAAACCACTATAGACATTCACATAAGCAGCTCTCATCATCATCATTTATGGCATAAGACTTCTTTAATTATACTAAGTTTTTGAGCAGGTCTGCATTATACTTAATTATATAAGGGAGATGTACTTTTAGTAAAAAGTAGCTCTCCAATTTCAAAAGTACATCAACGTAGTATTAATACTTAGATTTAAAGGTGTTCTGGGATCAATGAAATACATTCCCAGCAGCCATCACCCTTTGCCTCTATCTTATTGCATATTTTGTCCTAATGTGCTTTCATATTTACATGTCACCATGTTTCCATTGGCTAGTACCTTAAAGTCAGATGTCTGTCAAGCAAACTGACCAGTGACAGAATTGCTTTGTGAGGTTTACATCTTTATGACATCAAATGCTTCACATGAAAAATGCAGTTCATTGTCAAAAATCAGCTATATTAGGAGAGTGAGAATTGTGTTTTAGCATCAATTACACACTAAATATGCTGTCATTGTGTATTTTTAATGGATGTCTTTCAGTTTTAAAGATAGACAGACCGATAGATAGATAGAAAGATAGACAGACCGATAGATAGATAGAAAGATAGATAGATAGATAGATAGATAGATAGATAGACAGACAGACAGACTGATTTCAACTGGAAGCAGTGCTTACATATTGCTTAATTTTTGGTGGTTATTAAATAGTATGGGTAGGCAAGAAAAGTGCATATATCTTTTATTAGCATAAACTTACCCAAATGCGCTCTTGCATATTTAAGGCATTCAAAGTAATAATATTTCACAGCATTAATACAGTTATGTACTAGACTGGACAATGGTAAGCAGAGCCAGTACTTATATCAACAATGGCCTTATCTGTGTGAAGTTTGTATGTTCTCCCTGTGTTTGCGTGGGTTTCCTCCGGGTGCTGTGGTTTCCTCCCACACACCAAAAAACATACTGTTAGGTTAATTGGCTGCTATCAAAATTGACCCTAGTCTCTCCCTCTCTGTCTGTGTGTGAGTGTGTGTCTATATTAGGGAATTTAGACTGTAAGCTCCAATAGGGTAGGGACTGATGTGAATGGGTTCTCTGTACAGCGCTGCGCTATTAGTGACACTATATAAATAAATGATAATGAGGATGATGATGATATGTGTTTACTATGCCTATACACATAGCCAGCTTCCACACTTGATTGGCAGATTAATGCATCATTATTGCTAAGTTTGATAACAGTTGTCTAATACAGTGACACTGGTAGAGAAAACCACTATAGACATTCACATAAGCAGCTCTCATCATCATCATTTATGGCATAAGACTTCTTTAATTATACTAAGTTTTTGAGCAGGTCTGCATTATACTTAATTATATAAGGGAGATGTACTTTTAGTAAAAAGTAGCTCTCCAATTTCAAAAGTACATCAACGTAGTATTAATACTTAGATTTAAAGGTGTTCTGGGATCAATGAAATACATTCCCAGCAGCCATCACCCTTTGCCTCTATCTTATTGCATATTTTGTCCTAATGTGCTTTCATATTTACATGTCACCATGTTTCCATTGGCTAGTACCTTAAAGTCAGATGTCTGTCAAGCAAACTGACCAGTGACAGAATTGCTTTGTGAGGTTTATATCTTTATGACATCAAATGCTTCACATGAAAAATGCAGTTCATTGTCAAAAATCAGCTATATTAGGAGAGTGAGAATTGTGTTTTAGCATCAATTACACACTAAATATGCTGTCATTGTGTATTTTTAATGGATGTCTTTCAGTTTTAAAGATAGACAGACCGATAGATAGATAGAAAGATAGATAGATAGATAGATAGATAGATAGATAGACAGACAGACAGACTGATTTCAACTGGAAGCAGTGCTTACATATTGCTTAATTTTTGGTGGTTATTAAATAGTATGGGTAGGCAAGAAAAGTGCATATATCTTTTATTAGCATAAACTTACCCAAATGCGCTCTTGCATATTTAAGGCATTCAAAGTAATAATATTTCACAGCATTAATACAGTTATGTACTAGACTGGACAATGGTAAGCAGAGCCAGTACTTATATCAACAATGGCCTTATCTGTGTGAAGTTTGTATGTTCTCCCTGTGTTTGCGTGGGTTTCCTCCGGGTGCTGTGGTTTCCTCCCACACACCAAAAAACATACTGTTAGGTTAATTGGCTGCTATCAAAATTGACCCTAGTCTCTCCCTCTCTGTCTGTGTGTGAGTGTGTGTCTATATTAGGGAATTTAGACTGTAAGCTCCAATAGGGTAGGGACTGATGTGAATGGGTTCTCTGTACAGCGCTGCGCTATTAGTGACACTATATAAATAAATGATAATGAGGATGATGATGATATGTGTTTACTATGCCTATACACATAGCCAGCTTCCACACTTGATTGGCAGATTAATGCATCATTATTGCTAAGTTTGATAACAGTTGTCTAATACAGTGACACTGGTAGAGAAAACCACTATAGACATTCACATAAGCAGCTCTCATCATCATCATTTATGGCATAAGACTTCTTTAATTATACTAAGTTTTTGAGCAGGTCTGCATTATACTTAATTATATAAGGGAGATGTACTTTTAGTAAAAAGTAGCTCTCCAATTTCAAAAGTACATCAACGTAGTATTAATACTTAGATTTAAAGGTGTTCTGGGATCAATGAAATACATTCCCAGCAGCCATCACCCTTTGCCTCTATCTTATTGCATATTTTGTCCTAATGTGCTTTCATATTTACATGTCACCATGTTTCCATTGGCTAGTACCTTAAAGTCAGATGTCTGTCAAGCAAACTGACCAGTGACAGAATTGCTTTGTGAGGTTTACATCTTTATGACATCAAATGCTTCACATGAAAAATGCAGTTCATTGTCAAAAATCAGCTATATTAGGAGAGTGAGAATTGTGTTTTAGCATCAATTACACACTAAATATGCTGTCATTGTGTATTTTTAATGGATGTCTTTCAGTTTTAAAGATAGACAGACCGATAGATAGATAGAAAGATAGATAGATAGATAGATAGATAGATAGATAGATAGATAGACAGACAGACAGACTGATTTCAACTGGAAGCAGTGCTTACATATTGCTTAATTTTTGGTGGTTATTAAATAGTATGGGTAGGCAAGAAAAGTGCATATATCTTTTATTAGCATAAACTTACCCAAATGCGCTCTTGCATATTTAAGGCATTCAAAGTAATAATATTTCACAGCATTAATACAGTTATGTACTAGACTGGACAATGGTAAGCAGAGCCAGTACTTATATCAACAATGGCCTTATCTGTGTGAAGTTTGTATGTTCTCCCTGTGTTTGCGTGGGTTTCCTCCGGGTGCTGTGGTTTCCTCCCACACACCAAAAAACATACTGTTAGGTTAATTGGCTGCTATCAAAATTGACCCTAGTCTCTCCCTCTCTGTCTGTGTGTGAGTGTGTGTCTATATTAGGGAATTTAGACTGTAAGCTCCAATAGGGTAGGGACTGATGTGAATGGGTTCTCTGTACAGCGCTGCGCTATTAGTGACACTATATAAATAAATGATAATGAGGATGATGATGATATGTGTTTACTATGCCTATACACATAGCCAGCTTCCACACTTGATTGGCAGATTAATGCATCATTATTGCTAAGTTTGATAACAGTTGTCTAATACAGTGACACTGGTAGAGAAAACCACTATAGACATTCACATAAGCAGCTCTCATCATCATCATTTATGGCATAAGACTTCTTTAATTATACTAAGTTTTTGAGCAGGTCTGCATTATACTTAATTATATAAGGGAGATGTACTTTTAGTAAAAAGTAGCTCTCCAATTTCAAAAGTACATCAACGTAGTATTAATACTTAGATTTAAAGGTGTTCTGGGATCAATGAAATACATTCCCAGCAGCCATCACCCTTTGCCTCTATCTTATTGCATATTTTGTCCTAATGTGCTTTCATATTTACATGTCACCATGTTTCCATTGGCTAGTACCTTAAAGTCAGATGTCTGTCAAGCAAACTGACCAGTGACAGAATTGCTTTGTGAGGTTTACATCTTTATGACATCAAATGCTTCACATGAAAAATGCAGTTCATTGTCAAAAATCAGCTATATTAGGAGAGTGAGAATTGTGTTTTAGCATCAATTACACACTAAATATGCTGTCATTGTGTATTTTTAATGGATGTCTTTCAGTTTTAAAGATAGACAGACCGATAGATAGATAGAAAGATAGATAGATAGATAGATAGATAGATAGACAGACAGACAGACTGATTTCAACTGGAAGCAGTGCTTACATATTGCTTAATTTTTGGTGGTTATTAAATAGTATGGGTAGGCAAGAAAAGTGCATATATCTTTTATTAGCATAAACTTACCCAAATGCGCTCTTGCATATTTAAGGCATTCAAAGTAATAATATTTCACAGCATTAATACAGTTATGTACTAGACTGGACAATGGTAAGCAGAGCCAGTACTTATATCAACAATGGCCTTATCTGTGTGAAGTTTGTATGTTCTCCCTGTGTTTGCGTGGGTTTCCTCCGGGTGCTGTGGTTTCCTCCCACACTCCAAAAAACATACTGTTAGGTTAATTGGCTGCTATCAAAATTGACCCTAGTCTCTCCCTCTCTGTCTGTGTGTGAGTGTGTGTCTATATTAGGGAATTTAGACTGTAAGCTCCAATAGGGTAGGGACTGATGTGAATGGGTTCTCTGTACAGCGCTGCGCTATTAGTGACACTATATAAATAAATGATAATGAGGATGATGATGATATGTGTTTACTATGCCTATACACATAGCCAGCTTCCACACTTGATTGGCAGATTAATGCATCATTATTGCTAAGTTTGATAACAGTTGTCTAATACAGTGACACTGGTAGAGAAAACCACTATAGACATTCACATAAGCAGCTCTCATCATCATCATTTATGGCATAAGACTTCTTTAATTATACTAAGTTTTTGAGCAGGTCTGCATTATACTTAATTATATAAGGGAGATGTACTTTTAGTAAAAAGTAGCTCTCCAATTTCAAAAGTACATCAACGTAGTATTAATACTTAGATTTAAAGGTGTTCTGGGATCAATGAAATACATTCCCAGCAGCCATCACCCTTTGCCTCTATCTTATTGCATATTTTGTCCTAATGTGCTTTCATATTTACATGTCACCATGTTTCCATTGGCTAGTACCTTAAAGTCAGATGTCTGTCAAGCAAACTGACCAGTGACAGAATTGCTTTGTGAGGTTTACATCTTTATGACATCAAATGCTTCACATGAAAAATGCAGTTCATTGTCAAAAATCAGCTATATTAGGAGAGTGAGAATTGTGTTTTAGCATCAATTACACACTAAATATGCTGTCATTGTGTATTTTTAATGGATGTCTTTCAGTTTTAAAGATAGACAGACCGATAGATAGATAGAAAGATAGATAGATAGATAGATAGATAGATAGATAGATAGACAGACAGACAGACTGATTTCAACTGGAAGCAGTGCTTACATATTGCTTAATTTTTGGTGGTTATTAAATAGTATGGGTAGGCAAGAAAAGTGCATATATCTTTTATTAGCATAAACTTACCCAAATGCGCTCTTGCATATTTAAGGCATTCAAAGTAATAATATTTCACAGCATTAATACAGTTATGTACTAGACTGGACAATGGTAAGCAGAGCCAGTACTTATATCAACAATGGCCTTATCTGTGTGAAGTTTGTATGTTCTCCCTGTGTTTGCGTGGGTTTCCTCCGGGTGCTGTGGTTTCCTCCCACACTCCAAAAAACATACTGTTAGGTTAATTGGCTGCTA
Organism: Mixophyes fleayi; assembly: GCF_038048845.1. NCBI lineage: Eukaryota > Metazoa > Chordata > Amphibia > Anura > Limnodynastidae > Mixophyes > Mixophyes fleayi. The sequence continues at coordinate 10,091 of NW_027447402.1, read as the reverse complement.
TCAAAATTGACCCTAGTCTCTCCCTCTCTGTCTGTGTGTGAGTGTGTGTCTATATTAGGGAATTTAGACTGTAAGCTCCAATAGGGTAGGGACTGATGTGAATGGGTTCTCTGTACAGCGCTGCGCTATTAGTGACACTATATAAATAAATGATAATGAGGATGATGATGATATGTGTTTACTATGCCTATACACATAGCCAGCTTCCACACTTGATTGGCAGATTAATGCATCATTATTGCTAAGTTTGATAACAGTTGTCTAATACAGTGACACTGGTAGAGAAAACCACTATAGACATTCACATAAGCAGCTCTCATCATCATCATTTATGGCATAAGACTTCTTTAATTATACTAAGTTTTTGAGCAGGTCTGCATTATACTTAATTATATAAGGGAGATGTACTTTTAGTAAAAAGTAGCTCTCCAATTTCAAAAGTACATCAACGTAGTATTAATACTTAGATTTAAAGGTGTTCTGGGATCAATGAAATACATTCCCAGCAGCCATCACCCTTTGCCTCTATCTTATTGCATATTTTGTCCTAATGTGCTTTCATATTTACATGTCACCATGTTTCCATTGGCTAGTACCTTAAAGTCAGATGTCTGTCAAGCAAACTGACCAGTGACAGAATTGCTTTGTGAGGTTTACATCTTTATGACATCAAATGCTTCACATGAAAAATGCAGTTCATTGTCAAAAATCAGCTATATTAGGAGAGTGAGAATTGTGTTTTAGCATCAATTACACACTAAATATGCTGTCATTGTGTATTTTTAATGGATGTCTTTCAGTTTTAAAGATAGACAGACCGATAGATAGATAGAAAGATAGATAGATAGATAGATAGATAGATAGACAGACAGACAGACTGATTTCAACTGGAAGCAGTGCTTACATATTGCTTAATTTTTGGTGGTTATTAAATAGTATGGGTAGGCAAGAAAAGTGCATATATCTTTTATTAGCATAAACTTACCCAAATGCGCTCTTGCATATTTAAGGCATTCAAAGTAATAATATTTCACAGCATTAATACAGTTATGTACTAGACTGGACAATGGTAAGCAGAGCCAGTACTTATATCAACAATGGCCTTATCTGTGTGAAGTTTGTATGTTCTCCCTGTGTTTGCGTGGGTTTCCTCCGGGTGCTGTGGTTTCCTCCCACACACCAAAAAACATACTGTTAGGTTAATTGGCTGCTATCAAAATTGACCCTAGTCTCTCCCTCTCTGTCTGTGTGTGAGTGTGTGTCTATATTAGGGAATTTAGACTGTAAGCTCCAATAGGGTAGGGACTGATGTGAATGGGTTCTCTGTACAGCGCTGCGCTATTAGTGACACTATATAAATAAATGATAATGAGGATGATGATGATATGTGTTTACTATGCCTATACACATAGCCAGCTTCCACACTTGATTGGCAGATTAATGCATCATTATTGCTAAGTTTGATAACAGTTGTCTAATACAGTGACACTGGTAGAGAAAACCACTATAGACATTCACATAAGCAGCTCTCATCATCATCATTTATGGCATAAGACTTCTTTAATTATACTAAGTTTTTGAGCAGGTCTGCATTATACTTAATTATATAAGGGAGATGTACTTTTAGTAAAAAGTAGCTCTCCAATTTCAAAAGTACATCAACGTAGTATTAATACTTAGATTTAAAGGTGTTCTGGGATCAATGAAATACATTCCCAGCAGCCATCACCCTTTGCCTCTATCTTATTGCATATTTTGTCCTAATGTGCTTTCATATTTACATGTCACCATGTTTCCATTGGCTAGTACCTTAAAGTCAGATGTCTGTCAAGCAAACTGACCAGTGACAGAATTGCTTTGTGAGGTTTACATCTTTATGACATCAAATGCTTCACATGAAAAATGCAGTTCATTGTCAAAAATCAGCTATATTAGGAGAGTGAGAATTGTGTTTTAGCATCAATTACACACTAAATATGCTGTCATTGTGTATTTTTAATGGATGTCTTTCAGTTTTAAAGATAGACAGACCGATAGATAGATAGAAAGATAGATAGATAGATAGATAGATAGATAGATAGATAGATAGACAGACAGACAGACTGATTTCAACTGGAAGCAGTGCTTACATATTGCTTAATTTTTGGTGGTTATTAAATAGTATGGGTAGGCAAGAAAAGTGCATATATCTTTTATTAGCATAAACTTACCCAAATGCGCTCTTGCATATTTAAGGCATTCAAAGTAATAATATTTCACAGCATTAATACAGTTATGTACTAGACTGGACAATGGTAAGCAGAGCCAGTACTTATATCAACAATGGCCTTATCTGTGTGAAGTTTGTATGTTCTCCCTGTGTTTGCGTGGGTTTCCTCCGGGTGCTGTGGTTTCCTCCCACACTCCAAAAAACATACTGTTAGGTTAATTGGCTGCTATCAAAATTGACCCTAGTCTCTCCCTCTCTGTCTGTGTGTGAGTGTGTGTCTATATTAGGGAATTTAGACTGTAAGCTCCAATAGGGTAGGGACTGATGTGAATGGGTTCTCTGTACAGCGCTGCGCTATTAGTGACACTATATAAATAAATGATAATGAGGATGATGATGATATGTGTTTACTATGCCTATACACATAGCCAGCTTCCACACTTGATTGGCAGATTAATGCATCATTATTGCTAAGTTTGATAACAGTTGTCTAATACAGTGACACTGGTAGAGAAAACCACTATAGACATTCACATAAGCAGCTCTCATCATCATCATTTATGGCATAAGACTTCTTTAATTATACTAAGTTTTTGAGCAGGTCTGCATTATACTTAATTATATAAGGGAGATGTACTTTTAGTAAAAAGTAGCTCTCCAATTTCAAAAGTACATCAACGTAGTATTAATACTTAGATTTAAAGGTGTTCTGGGATCAATGAAATACATTCCCAGCAGCCATCACCCTTTGCCTCTATCTTATTGCATATTTTGTCCTAATGTGCTTTCATATTTACATGTCACCATGTTTCCATTGGCTAGTACCTTAAAGTCAGATGTCTGTCAAGCAAACTGACCAGTGACAGAATTGCTTTGTGAGGTTTACATCTTTATGACATCAAATGCTTCACATGAAAAATGCAGTTCATTGTCAAAAATCAGCTATATTAGGAGAGTGAGAATTGTGTTTTAGCATCAATTACACACTAAATATGCTGTCATTGTGTATTTTTAATGGATGTCTTTCAGTTTTAAAGATAGACAGACCGATAGATAGATAGAAAGATAGATAGATAGATAGATAGATAGATAGACAGACAGACAGACTGATTTCAACTGGAAGCAGTGCTTACATATTGCTTAATTTTTGGTGGTTATTAAATAGTATGGGTAGGCAAGAAAAGTGCATATATCTTTTATTAGCATAAACTTACCCAAATGCGCTCTTGCATATTTAAGGCATTCAAAGTAATAATATTTCACAGCATTAATACAGTTATGTACTAGACTGGACAATGGTAAGCAGAGCCAGTACTTATATCAACAATGGCCTTATCTGTGTGAAGTTTGTATGTTCTCCCTGTGTTTGCGTGGGTTTCCTCCGGGTGCTGTGGTTTCCTCCCACACACCAAAAAACATACTGTTAGGTTAATTGGCTGCTATCAAAATTGACCCTAGTCTCTCCCTCTCTGTCTGTGTGTGAGTGTGTGTCTATATTAGGGAATTTAGACTGTAAGCTCCAATAGGGTAGGGACTGATGTGAATGGGTTCTCTGTACAGCGCTGCGCTATTAGTGACACTATATAAATAAATGATAATGAGGATGATGATGATATGTGTTTACTATGCCTATACACATAGCCAGCTTCCACACTTGATTGGCAGATTAATGCATCATTATTGCTAAGTTTGATAACAGTTGTCTAATACAGTGACACTGGTAGAGAAAACCACTATAGACATTCACATAAGCAGCTCTCATCATCATCATTTATGGCATAAGACTTCTTTAATTATACTAAGTTTTTGAGCAGGTCTGCATTATACTTAATTATATAAGGGAGATGTACTTTTAGTAAAAAGTAGCTCTCCAATTTCAAAAGTACATCAACGTAGTATTAATACTTAGATTTAAAGGTGTTCTGGGATCAATGAAATACATTCCCAGCAGCCATCACCCTTTGCCTCTATCTTATTGCATATTTTGTCCTAATGTGCTTTCATATTTACATGTCACCATGTTTCCATTGGCTAGTACCTTAAAGTCAGATGTCTGTCAAGCAAACTGACCAGTGACAGAATTGCTTTGTGAGGTTTACATCTTTATGACATCAAATGCTTCACATGAAAAATGCAGTTCATTGTCAAAAATCAGCTATATTAGGAGAGTGAGAATTGTGTTTTAGCATCAATTACACACTAAATATGCTGTCATTGTGTATTTTTAATGGATGTCTTTCAGTTTTAAAGATAGACAGACCGATAGATAGATAGAAAGATAGATAGATAGATAGATAGATAGATAGATAGATAGACAGACAGACAGACTGATTTCAACTGGAAGCAGTGCTTACATATTGCTTAATTTTTGGTGGTTATTAAATAGTATGGGTAGGCAAGAAAAGTGCATATATCTTTTATTAGCATAAACTTACCCAAATGCGCTCTTGCATATTTAAGGCATTCAAAGTAATAATATTTCACAGCATTAATACAGTTATGTACTAGACTGGACAATGGTAAGCAGAGCCAGTACTTATATCAACAATGGCCTTATCTGTGTGAAGTTTGTATGTTCTCCCTGTGTTTGCGTGGGTTTCCTCCGGGTGCTGTGGTTTCCTCCCACACTCCAAAAAACATACTGTTAGGTTAATTGGCTGCTATCAAAATTGACCCTAGTCTCTCCCTCTCTGTCTGTGTGTGAGTGTGTGTCTATATTAGGGAATTTAGACTGTAAGCTCCAATAGGGTAGGGACTGATGTGAATGGGTTCTCTGTACAGCGCTGCGCTATTAGTGACACTATATAAATAAATGATAATGAGGATGATGATGATATGTGTTTACTATGCCTATACACATAGCCAGCTTCCACACTTGATTGGCAGATTAATGCATCATTATTGCTAAGTTTGATAACAGTTGTCTAATACAGTGACACTGGTAGAGAAAACCACTATAGACATTCACATAAGCAGCTCTCATCATCATCATTTATGGCATAAGACTTCTTTAATTATACTAAGTTTTTGAGCAGGTCTGCATTATACTTAATTATATAAGGGAGATGTACTTTTAGTAAAAAGTAGCTCTCCAATTTCAAAAGTACATCAACGTAGTATTAATACTTAGATTTAAAGGTGTTCTGGGATCAATGAAATACATTCCCAGCAGCCATCACCCTTTGCCTCTATCTTATTGCATATTTTGTCCTAATGTGCTTTCATATTTACATGTCACCATGTTTCCATTGGCTAGTACCTTAAAGTCAGATGTCTGTCAAGCAAACTGACCAGTGACAGAATTGCTTTGTGAGGTTTACATCTTTATGACATCAAATGCTTCACATGAAAAATGCAGTTCATTGTCAAAAATCAGCTATATTAGGAGAGTGAGAATTGTGTTTTAGCATCAATTACACACTAAATATGCTGTCATTGTGTATTTTTAATGGATGTCTTTCAGTTTTAAAGATAGACAGACCGATAGATAGATAGAAAGATAGATAGATAGATAGATAGATAGATAGACAGACAGACAGACTGATTTCAACTGGAAGCAGTGCTTACATATTGCTTAATTTTTGGTGGTTATTAAATAGTATGGGTAGGCAAGAAAAGTGCATATATCTTTTATTAGCATAAACTTACCCAAATGCGCTCTTGCATATTTAAGGCATTCAAAGTAATAATATTTCACAGCATTAATACAGTTATGTACTAGACTGGACAATGGTAAGCAGAGCCAGTACTTATATCAACAATGGCCTTATCTGTGTGAAGTTTGTATGTTCTCCCTGTGTTTGCGTGGGTTTCCTCCGGGTGCTGTGGTTTCCTCCCACACTCCAAAAAACATACTGTTAGGTTAATTGGCTGCTATCAAAATTGACCCTAGTCTCTCCCTCTCTGTCTGTGTGTGAGTGTGTGTCTATATTAGGGAATTTAGACTGTAAGCTCCAATAGGGTAGGGACTGATGTGAATGGGTTCTCTGTACAGCGCTGCGCTATTAGTGACACTATATAAATAAATGATAATGAGGATGATGATGATATGTGTTTACTATGCCTATACACATAGCCAGCTTCCACACTTGATTGGCAGATTAATGCATCATTATTGCTAAGTTTGATAACAGTTGTCTAATACAGTGACACTGGTAGAGAAAACCACTATAGACATTCACATAAGCAGCTCTCATCATCATCATTTATGGCATAAGACTTCTTTAATTATACTAAGTTTTTGAGCAGGTCTGCATTATACTTAATTATATAAGGGAGATGTACTTTTAGTAAAAAGTAGCTCTCCAATTTCAAAAGTACATCAACGTAGTATTAATACTTAGATTTAAAGGTGTTCTGGGATCAATGAAATACATTCCCAGCAGCCATCACCCTTTGCCTCTATCTTATTGCATATTTTGTCCTAATGTGCTTTCATATTTACATGTCACCATGTTTCCATTGGCTAGTACCTTAAAGTCAGATGTCTGTCAAGCAAACTGACCAGTGACAGAATTGCTTTGTGAGGTTTACATCTTTATGACATCAAATGCTTCACATGAAAAATGCAGTTCATTGTCAAAAATCAGCTATATTAGGAGAGTGAGAATTGTGTTTTAGCATCAATTACACACTAAATATGCTGTCATTGTGTATTTTTAATGGATGTCTTTCAGTTTTAAAGATAGACAGACCGATAGATAGATAGAAAGATAGATAGATAGATAGATAGATAGATAGACAGACAGACAGACTGATTTCAACTGGAAGCAGTGCTTACATATTGCTTAATTTTTGGTGGTTATTAAATAGTATGGGTAGGCAAGAAAAGTGCATATATCTTTTATTAGCATAAACTTACCCAAATGCGCTCTTGCATATTTAAGGCATTCAAAGTAATAATATTTCACAGCATTAATACAGTTATGTACTAGACTGGACAATGGTAAGCAGAGCCAGTACTTATATCAACAATGGCCTTATCTGTGTGAAGTTTGTATGTTCTCCCTGTGTTTGCGTGGGTTTCCTCCGGGTGCTGTGGTTTCCTCCCACACACCAAAAAACATACTGTTAGGTTAATTGGCTGCTATCAAAATTGACCCTAGTCTCTCCCTCTCTGTCTGTGTGTGAGTGTGTGTCTATATTAGGGAATTTAGACTGTAAGCTCCAATAGGGTAGGGACTGATGTGAATGGGTTCTCTGTACAGCGCTGCGCTATTAGTGACACTATATAAATAAATGATAATGAGGATGATGATGATATGTGTTTACTATGCCTATACACATAGCCAGCTTCCACACTTGATTGGCAGATTAATGCATCATTATTGCTAAGTTTGATAACAGTTGTCTAATACAGTGACACTGGTAGAGAAAACCACTATAGACATTCACATAAGCAGCTCTCATCATCATCATTTATGGCATAAGACTTCTTTAATTATACTAAGTTTTTGAGCAGGTCTGCATTATACTTAATTATATAAGGGAGATGTACTTTTAGTAAAAAGTAGCTCTCCAATTTCAAAAGTACATCAACGTAGTATTAATACTTAGATTTAAAGGTGTTCTGGGATCAATGAAATACATTCCCAGCAGCCATCACCCTTTGCCTCTATCTTATTGCATATTTTGTCCTAATGTGCTTTCATATTTACATGTCACCATGTTTCCATTGGCTAGTACCTTAAAGTCAGATGTCTGTCAAGCAAACTGACCAGTGACAGAATTGCTTTGTGAGGTTTACATCTTTATGACATCAAATGCTTCACATGAAAAATGCAGTTCATTGTCAAAAATCAGCTATATTAGGAGAGTGAGAATTGTGTTTTAGCATCAATTACACACTAAATATGCTGTCATTGTGTATTTTTAATGGATGTCTTTCAGTTTTAAAGATAGACAGACCGATAGATAGATAGAAAGATAGATAGATAGATAGATAGATAGATAGATAGATAGACAGACAGACAGACTGATTTCAACTGGAAGCAGTGCTTACATATTGCTTAATTTTTGGTGGTTATTAAATAGTATGGGTAGGCAAGAAAAGTGCATATATCTTTTATTAGCATAAACTTACCCAAATGCGCTCTTGCATATTTAAGGCATTCAAAGTAATAATATTTCACAGCATTAATACAGTTATGTACTAGACTGGACAATGGTAAGCAGAGCCAGTACTTATATCAACAATGGCCTTATCTGTGTGAAGTTTGTATGTTCTCCCTGTGTTTGCGTGGGTTTCCTCCGGGTGCTGTGGTTTCCTCCCACACTCCAAAAAACATACTGTTAGGTTAATTGGCTGCTATCAAAATTGACCCTAGTCTCTCCCTCTCTGTCTGTGTGTGAGTGTGTGTCTATATTAGGGAATTTAGACTGTAAGCTCCAATAGGGTAGGGACTGATGTGAATGGGTTCTCTGTACAGCGCTGCGCTATTAGTGACACTATATAAATAAATGATAATGAGGATGATGATGATATGTGTTTACTATGCCTATACACATAGCCAGCTTCCACACTTGATTGGCAGATTAATGCATCATTATTGCTAAGTTTGATAACAGTTGTCTAATACAGTGACACTGGTAGAGAAAACCACTATAGACATTCACATAAGCAGCTCTCATCATCATCATTTATGGCATAAGACTTCTTTAATTATACTAAGTTTTTGAGCAGGTCTGCATTATACTTAATTATATAAGGGAGATGTACTTTTAGTAAAAAGTAGCTCTCCAATTTCAAAAGTACATCAACGTAGTATTAATACTTAGATTTAAAGGTGTTCTGGGATCAATGAAATACATTCCCAGCAGCCATCACCCTTTGCCTCTATCTTATTGCATATTTTGTCCTAATGTGCTTTCATATTTACATGTCACCATGTTTCCATTGGCTAGTACCTTAAAGTCAGATGTCTGTCAAGCAAACTGACCAGTGACAGAATTGCTTTGTGAGGTTTACATCTTTATGACATCAAATGCTTCACATGAAAAATGCAGTTCATTGTCAAAAATCAGCTATATTAGGAGAGTGAGAATTGTGTTTTAGCATCAATTACACACTAAATATGCTGTCATTGTGTATTTTTAATGGATGTCTTTCAGTTTTAAAGATAGACAGACCGATAGATAGATAGAAAGATAGATAGATAGATAGATAGATAGATAGACAGACAGACAGACTGATTTCAACTGGAAGCAGTGCTTACATATTGCTTAATTTTTGGTGGTTATTAAATAGTATGGGTAGGCAAGAAAAGTGCATATATCTTTTATTAGCATAAACTTACCCAAATGCGCTCTTGCATATTTAAGGCATTCAAAGTAATAATATTTCACAGCATTAATACAGTTATGTACTAGACTGGACAATGGTAAGCAGAGCCAGTACTTATATCAACAATGGCCTTATCTGTGTGAAGTTTGTATGTTCTCCCTGTGTTTGCGTGGGTTTCCTCCGGGTGCTGTGGTTTCCTCCCACACACCAAAAAACATACTGTTAGGTTAATTGGCTGCTATCAAAATTGACCCTAGTCTCTCCCTCTCTGTCTGTGTGTGAGTGTGTGTCTATATTAGGGAATTTAGACTGTAAGCTCCAATAGGGTAGGGACTGATGTGAATGGGTTCTCTGTACAGCGCTGCGCTATTAGTGACACTATATAAATAAATGATAATGAGGATGATGATGATATGTGTTTACTATGCCTATACACATAGCCAGCTTCCACACTTGATTGGCAGATTAATGCATCATTATTGCTAAGTTTGATAACAGTTGTCTAATACAGTGACACTGGTAGAGAAAACCACTATAGACATTCACATAAGCAGCTCTCATCATCATCATTTATGGCATAAGACTTCTTTAATTATACTA